>NW_019387026.1:15833-19013 GCF_000671375.1 Centruroides sculpturatus | reverse complement strand
TTTTTCTTTGATATATATAACAGGTGTTTCTGGTGGTGTGATTGTTTGTCATTCCTCTTACAATGATTTTGAGTGACGAAAGCCTCAAGCATCTACGCATAATTAACAATTAATACTTGTTCAACATTTTCTCCAAACTCAGTAGATGACATCATGTTTCTATCCACAAGTAGAAGTAGATTTACTTAAAAGAACTGTTTTCATGCAAATGCCTGTGTCAATATAACCGAGATTTCAAGAAGTAAAGCTACTGAGATAAACTTTAACTTATTAACATGACAATGAAGAAATTAATGGCAATGCAGGGTTGCTCAACTACAAACAGGGTTTAGTAATCTAGAACAATACAAAAGGCATTGCTTATTTTGTACGATAGGTTCCACTTGAAAATACTCTTTTGGATCAAATTTTAAACTGTAAAATCATCGTACGAATAAGTTTTATGTATTTTTTTTTTAAATTAAATTTACGCTAGGATGTGGAAGAAAGGATATTATCTTTAATATAGATTTGTAGATGACGCCTGGAATAAATATTCTTTAATTATGTTTAAGTGTACTTGGATGGTGAATTCTTATACGTTGTATTATTAAAAAAGTACATTTATGTAATTAGTTTTATTGGTTAAAATTTGAATTAATTTAGCATTTTTTTGATTGGATTAAATTTGGGAGATGTAACCAATGAGAAGAGATAGCAAATATTTAAATTAATATGAAGGGGTGATCAAGAATCACGTGTACTTACTTGTATCGTTGGTAACGTAGGTATTTAGTGACTTTCTGTTTAAATATTTTACAAAATTTCGATTTTATAGTTATTTTCTCTTCACAATTTCATGTTAGAATTAAATATATTTTTATTTTATTTAAATAGTGGAAATCTAACTCTTAAGATCTCTTCTCATCTCTACCAAAGTTTCTTTAAATTTCTCTTTGTAGTTTAGATTTTTGTTAAAATTATTAATTTAAATAAAATATTCTTTAATTATTTTTATTTCCTGTTCAATTTCTAGCATTTTAAATGGTGTTTTCATACTTTTATAATATTAAAGCATGCATTTTGGCTCAGTTAAAGTCGAATTTTCAGTTCCAAATATAAATTAATTAAAAATTAAAAATAATTATATATAAACTACAATATAAAATAAATTTATAACGACTCGTTATATAAAATTATATCAAATTATAATTTATAATACAGTTAATTTGGTAGATAAGACATAAAATTGCAACAAAAATTTTTATCAAATTGTATTAAAAGTTTAAATTATACAGGTTAATTTTGATTTTTAAATAATTTTCAAATTATTAACTGAAATATATTCCTAATTAGAAGCAATAAAATGTACAAGTGGATCGACGAAGGGTTAAATTTGCATATAAGATAAACAAGTTGGAGTTTAGGGCCTCACATTTTTACATGTATCATTATTTGGTGGAAGGGAAGGCCCTGTTATATGTTATAACTTAGGACCACAACAATTCTCAGTCCTAGTTTTACGTACCACAGCCTAAAAAAATCCATCAACGAGTTGCGTAACTTTCCTGGCGAAAGAATTTAAAATTGCTGTGGCACATTTTATTTAAAAACTTTATATGTTATTAACTATTCTAAAATGGCAAAAAGCTTAATTTTAGGTATAGAGATGAGTTTCATAAAAAATTGTGAATGTAATAACGAGTAAAATCTTCATTAAATCCGACCTCACTCGAGATATGACACGTGGGCCCCCTCTATCTCATCACCCCCTCGACCTCTAACTACCTAATATACAAACTTTCCTGCAAAATTTCAGAAATTTTCGATAAAAGGCACAGGAATTATTAAGTTTCAAAGCGGGTGAATAAAATCGTAACCACCCCACACACATACAGAAAAAATACCCGGATTTTTTTGCATTTTTCGACGTTTCAAGGTCCTCGAGTCCAAAAATGTACAAACTTGAGAGATCATTTTTGATAGTCAAACGGTAAAGTAAAATTAATTGTACAATACAAGATAATGAGACAAGTAACATATTTAACTCACAGTTTTACATGTAGGTGAAAACTTAATTAAATAAAATAATTCTAGACGAGATACTTTTATAAAATATCACATAATCTTTCCTCATAATATATATAAACGTTCAAAAACACACACACACATCACACACTTCAGTTAATTTTAAATAAAAATTTTTAATTTTAATTAAAATTTCATTAAACAACAATATTACTAAAAAAACAGTGACGATAAAATTAAAAAGAAATTTTAATTTTAATAAATAATTTGTTAAAATAATTTTTAATTACTCATTTTATTATTATTATTTTTTATTTATTTTTCTTCTTTATCATCATCTTCTTCTTCTTCTTGCTCTTCTCCCCATTTAAAGTAAGGAAAAATCGATAATTAAAATTTATTCTAGAAGAAAATTGTTATCTTTTAAAGTAAAGTTATTTCATTAGTTTGTTGTAAATAATGCTGAACAACCAATAAATCAGGAATGACGTAAAAATTAATAACTATAGCTTGTTATCTATAAATGAACCATCCATTCGTGATGTAACCGTAAAGAAAACTCGAGATAGTTAATTAATATATAATACTTGTTGATTGTTGAGATGATAAATGATTTAATATAATTCTTCGTTAAAGTGATTTCTATCTTAATTCTGACGCTTCATCACTTTTGTTCTACTTACGCTTGATTAAATGCACTTACAGTATCTAATTTCGATTTTATCTTTGATAGCACATGTTTTAAATATTATAAATTATATATATTTAATATTTTAATTACATTAAATATTTAAATTTAAAATAAAAACTCAATTTCTAAAATATCTTTTAGAGTTTTCACCGTGTTTATAAACTCCTTTACGCTTACTTATAAGCGAAAAATATGGATAAATTATTAATTATTTATATAAAAATACGTAAAGATTATAAAAATATACAGTGAAACCTGTCTAAAACATAACCTGCATAAAACGGAAACTTGTCTATGTGGGAAAACAGTTTAAACAATTTTTACTGTATTTTTGAATATTATTATGTACTTTTTTTGTATTAAATTCTATAAATTTATTAAAATTTTAAAGCGAAAATCTTAATAAAAGTATCTTTTGTTTTTGTTAATTTTAAATCTCTGCTATAAAATTTTATTTTTTATATATTTAATTATTAATAAAT
>NW_019387026.1:2529-13842 GCF_000671375.1 Centruroides sculpturatus | reverse complement strand
AATCAATTTCTAATTATAATTACAATTTTCTTCTTTAATTTTTTTAAATAAAATTAACTTAATTAAAATTTTATCCAAAAATTGATTCATTAAATAAAAGCATAATTTATAAAAAAATTTAATAATTTCTAAAATTATAAACATATATTATTAAATAAATTCGACGAGAGAAATTTACTAAACAACACCTTTATAAATTTTACAATCCTTTATCTCTTTTATTATTGTAGATTTATTAATAAAATTTTTACGTCTCGATTTTATAAGTTGTTAGCTTACTTAATACAATTTTATTAAAATCTTAAACACCTTTAAACCTTCTTCGATAAGCAGCTTCAACGTTATCACGTCATCATCTAAAAATTGCTCAATAAAACTTTTGTCAATATTCAAGTAGCTATTTTTCACAATTTAACGAGTGAGAGTTTACTAAACTTTCCACAAAAGTTTCCTTTATTAATAAAAATCGAACATTATAATAATTGTTGTTATATATATATATAATAAAATTAAAAAATAAAAAATAAAAATGGAAAGTGAAAATAAGTTATAGTCAGAGGGGAGTCATTGTCTCCAGTAAAAGTGACCAATTTTTATTGATTTAATCGATTTAGAGGCCACGATCTCTCGACAGATTTAATTACACAACATTGGATTCCAATACACACCCAACACCATCTGTCGTATTATCTTCACTCCTCGAAAGTTTTTTTAATCTCATCTTCTTTATAATATAACATACGACATAACTAAAAAAAAAGAAGAAGAATCAATATCAATATATATGAGTGAAGGAATTTAAAAGACAATCTTTAGTGAATCTCTAATATTTCTTTCGTTGTTGAATACATCTAGATTTAGTGAAATTTCTAGCTGAAAGATTACAGAAAAAGTTTTTTGAGGGAAAGTTATTAGCCACAGTTCTGTCGTTTTTGCTTATAGATTCGAATATAAGTGTAGAACGTCGAGTATGGATCGTTGATTTTTTGTTTTGCCTTTCATTTCAATAGAATTATTAATAGTTCAGCGATTTTATTTTTCCATTTTGATTCATTCAAATACCACAAAATAAATGTTACAACTTTATCCATATTGAATTCTAAAATATATATTTATATTCGTCAGATAACTTTTCAAGAAATTTAATTATAATAATTTATCAAATTAACGTGACAAAGTTATTTTTAAGTGAAATTGTCACGATTTTAAACGTGCAGTTTTTTCCTTTTTTTTTCAAAATAAATTTCGTCGATATTTTTGTCACTAAGTTTAATGATTTATTTCCTTTTGTAAAGATATTTTTGGATGATTTGTTATATTCTATCCAAAAATACATTTAAAAATTACATATCTAATATTTTTAAATGGCATTGAAGAATTTTTTTTATTTAAGCAAGCATTTAAATTCAATCACTTTCAAATCGACTTATTTTAATTATAATTAATTCTAACCATTTAAAAAATTAATTTTAATCAATTTCATTTTAAGTTATGACTTTTTTAAATGTCAATTTTTTTATTAAAAATAAATGCTTTTAGAAAATGATTAATTTGAATTTTAATGTTAATATTTAATTTATTTTATTGACAAAATTGAATTTTATTTTAGAAATTACTTTATTTTTTGCGATTCTTAATAGTAAAAAGAAAAGTAAAAAATTATATTTACTGCATAAAGATTATTTTATATATATTAGAGTTATATTTTTATCATAATATCCAACATAAAATATCAACAATTAAGTAATGACTTGTTTAGTCGAATCCTTTAACTGTCTGTTCCCGTTCCGTTCAAACTCTTTTCCTTTCATAGATTAAGCTTAAATGTCCCATTAGGTAGAAAAGCACTTAAAGGTTGTTTTTCTGATTAGAACAAAAACAGCATCGTTAAGTGCATCATAATTAGCAAAAATAGGTACTTAAAAGATAGCTGTTTTCTTTCTTAATAGAGAAATTTCTTATCGTTGACAGTATTGCAGGAAGCTTTGTCATCGTTTGTCTAAGCTTCCATTTCATCAATATTTTAAAAAATGTTTTTTGAATTTTTAAACAGCCAATCAGCTCTGACCTGTGTTCTCACGTCATATTTAATCAGCTGAGTTGATTAAAATGTCAGAATACCAAACTTAGTAGAGCACGCTACAATCATGTTTTTCTTACCGTCAGTATAGATAGGAAAGAGGAATTTAGAAGCAAATTAGATGACAGTGGGGTGTTTTAAACCTAAATCCAGAGAATTTTGCATCGCTAATTACAAAGCACTTACAAGGATGGATACAAAGTTTCTTCATCAACTTTCTGTAGAATTAAAGGCGTATTAAAACTCAAGAACAGTTCTTATTAATATGAAATCTTTACCCACTTTAACTTCAATCAGATAATCTCCTACATATACACTTCAAACAATAAATTACTTCGTCTACATATACTGACAGATAAAATTCTTCTCTCTGTCTCTCTCTGTCTTTTTTTCTTGAATTAATTATAAAAATTTAATCTTGTTCTTGAGATATTTTCATTTTAATCAAATGAAATCTTTAATAAAAATCATAAATAGGATCAAATATTTTCTAGAATTAATTATGTACAATTTAATAATTTTTATATTTATTCTTACTTTTTAAATTCTTTTTCTGCTCATAAATAAATGTATTAACTGCGTAGTCGTGTTATTTAATCATTAATAATTTAATAATAAATGTATCATAATTTTAATTTTGAATTGTTAATAAAACATATTTTGTAAATTAACTAGTTTCTAATTAAGTACTCTACCGATTTTAATTTTCAGAAATTTTTTCTTTGTTTAAAAATTATAAATTTAATTCATCAATTTATATATAATTAAAATGCAATTAAAATTTAAACATGCTTTAATTACTTTTTTTAAAAACTCAATTTCTTTTTAAATACATTTAAGCGATTTTTTGAAAAGTAATCACTTTCATTATTTAAAAAAATCAATTACTTATAAAAAAAGTAATAAAATTAATCAATATCTTTAAGTAAATCATTATTATTTTTTTAATTTTCGTAACAAAATGTAGAAAATTGATGAAACTAATTACTTTAAAAGTATTTAAAATAAAATCATTTGTAAATTGTTATTTAAAATTTATTTAAAATAAATAAATATATAGAAGTAAATTTTATCCTTTAATATTAAATGTGTAATAAGGGAAAAAACTATATAGACAACTATTACTTGGTATCCATTTCTCAAAGCTTTGCAATCTCATCTCATCATGAGGCTTCGGGGTATCTCTCAATCACTCACGAGATCTAACGAGCAGAAAAACCAGAGTATCACGAAGGTCAGACAAGTAGACCGGAATTGTGTTCCCTAACCCTATCTTTAGTCAGCCAGCCGTAACTGACCGATGGATCGCGACGTCATAATCGCTATTGACAAGGAACAATCCGTCTCTATCCTTTTTGATTCCTTATTAGACTTTCTCTGTTCTTTCAGCCGAACTCTTTCGCAATCCCAATCGCTAATATCCAACACACAGTTACTTTCAGATCCATGACCTGATCTAGGTAATTGCCTATTGATCTTCGATCTTCTAGGCCGAAGAGGGCGTCATTTGTGAGCAACAGACAGCCACCTACAGCAGTAATTACCATCGGCCCTGTGCCCTGTTGTTCAGGTCCTAGGGATAAAACCAGCATTTGTAATATACGTCCACCTTAAATATTCATGAATTATACATACCGTTAATCTCTTTAAATCGATTTAAACACGTAAAAAAATTACAATAATTCTATTTTTATAATCGGATATCGAGTTATATTATAATTCTGAAAAGTGTTTTATTTTAATTAAAATTTTTTAGATTTATCGAGAAGAGATGGGTGATTACGAAATAAATCAATACAAATCGATACTTTCCTCAATAAGTTAGTTTAAAGAGTGCGAGTTAATTAGAGTGGATGTTGTGAGTTCTCCAGATTAGAAGATCCTCTTTGTAATTTTCATTATTAACACCCCCGAAATATATATATTGAAACTGTTGAGTTGAATGGCTCTTAACATCATCTGATATCAACACTCGTTCCTGTCAATATTCCTGAAACAAACGGAATCAATTCTCTAAAAATACATTCGAAATAGAATTTTTTTAAAGTTAAAAACTTTACCCTTTAAGAAATTATTCAAAAAAATTAGAAATTAGTTATAAAATCTCGGATAATACCTTTTTCTTTCTTTTAAAAAAAAAGAAGAAGAAGAAATCTGATGTGAAATTTCTTCACCATAACATTATTTGACATACTCCAACGAGTACTGTCAGTAAGTGTTTAGTGGCATCGTTTCGTAATACATAGAATGTTATTTTTTTATATTAGACGGTGGCTGTCATACAGCTAACAACATAGATGGAAAGACCTATCAATTGAACAGTAACAAGTGGCTATATGACAGTTTGGATTGGAAGGAAAAAACCAGCCTGTCACTCAAATATCCATACATAAATCTCTTCCTGTCAACAAGCTTGATAGAGTGTGCATCACAACTCGGTTGGGGCCATAACAACCACGTGCCTTTTCTTCTTACAATAATAATCTATAATGAGCGCATTATAAATTAAATTTTATTTTATATAGATATATAAGTAAATATATATATATATACATTTCCTTATGTTTTAAAACAGAAAATGGCATCTGTTGACGTATTATTGGTTAAAATGATTGTAAGGAGATTATTCGGATTGATGGCATTTTCTAGAAAGCTATATTTCTAACATTATCTTTAAATACACTCGAAAGATGACATTTAATAACAGTATTTTCTAAATCATGATATACTTCGCTTTTTTCATAACATAGTGAATCACTCTCTACTGGAAGTATTTCGTATCAAGGATTTTAAAATATTAAGATTTTGAAAGATAAACTGGAAGGAGTGTGAAGTTGTTTATTTTATTTTATTTATATAATTTATTTCTGTCTTTAAAGATAAGATTTTAAGGTAAAAAGCAATAGTTTCTGAGGTTTACATGTATTCCTACAGTTTATTGCAGTTGAGAAAATAACTGATAAAATGATTTTATGTAGAATTTATTTATAAATTAATATAAAAAGATGCTTAATTTCTAATTATATAATTAATTGTCTAATAGAAAAAATTCTTCTTCCTCTTACCCTTGATTTTCTTTTTCATTTCTTTCTCTTCCTCTTACCTTTTATTCTTCTTCCCCCTTTTTCTCTTTCTCTTCCTCCCCCTCTTCCTCTTCCTCTTCCTCCTCTTCCTCTTCTTCTTAAAACGTATTTATTAAAAGGTAAAGAAAATGTGTTATTATTGAACAAACCACATAAGAAAATTTCAATACATAAAATAAACGTAAAAATTCAAATTTACAAAAATTGTAATAAAAACATCGAATATAAATATAATAAAATTGATTAGAAAATTTTAATTTCTTCGAACTCACGAGTAAAAGTGCTAAAGAATCAATTTATAAACCTCAAAATTCTACTATATACATGCATATATATATATAGGTTTTTTCTTTCTTGAACCAATATCCAACATTAAAGAAAAAGTAAGATAGAAATATTTAGCATTCAGATCTCGGTCGAAGCGAAAAAAAGGGGATAGGGGAAAAAAGGGAAACGATAAAGTATGAAACGTCCGAATTTTACAGCATAGAGAAAAGCAGATTAGATTTTTATTTAAATAGACCTCGTCCATAAAAATAGGCAGTAAAAAGTATAGAACTGAGAGACTTTCTTATCTTCGACTGTTTGACTTAAGTGGATTCAAACAGTTAAAAAATCAACATCTCTTAGATAAAAAAAAACAACGCTATGTCCACACTAATGATGAAAATTTAAGTCTTTTGAGTATTCTATTGTGATATTCATTCCTCTCTACTATATAGCTTAGTAAGATTTTTAGAATCAGAGAAGATGCTTGACCCTAGTGATGTTTTTGAATGATTTAAGTTTTATGAGAACAATCTATTTTAACCAAATGTTCTTATCTTTATCATGCTTTCTCGTTATCTAAAACTGTAAAGAATATGGAAAAATGTTATTAGTTATATATATGTGAAGAATGTAAATAATATATATATTATTTACATTCTTCACATATCTTTCTGAATAAGCAATTCAGAGAGGAGAGAATAATAATTACCTTTATAGGTTCTTGGAGCCAACATTATTGGAATTTATGTAAGAAAGAATTTAAAATGTTGCTTTTCTAAATTTATAATTAAGTTCCCATGAGAATAGAATCGTCCAAAATTTGGTATATCTTGCCAAAATCGATTCAAAATGGATAATCTAAAAGAGTAAGTTCTGCCAAAATAAATGATGTAAAAGAAGAACTCTCTGCCAAATAAATGATCTTAAAAAGAGAAAATTTTCTGACAAAATAAAACTATTTAAATAATTTAATTCTTTTACAACCACATGTTGGTAAATGATAAAAGAAAATTATCTTATTTAATTATAAAGGTCAAACTAATTTTAGGATTATTATTATCATTATATTATTTGATAAAACGGCCAATCTGTAAAATATATATAATTCTTTTAAAGTTATTTGTTTATAAAAGCAAAATAATTTATATAATTTAATTTAATTCTTTGATAAAGTAAAGATTCTCTGGAAACTTCTTATCTGTGAAAATGTTTGTTTAGTTTAAAAAATAATAAATTTAATTAAAATTGAAATGATTAGACTATTTTATTCTGTAAATAATTTTTTTTTTCATTTTGCTTCTTTTGATGAATAAAATCATGAAGATTAGTGCGAGGAAAGAAATATAAATATATAACTATAGAAGATATAAAAGTGGATGGATGATGTATAAAAGTTAGAAAAACTGATAATTTTTTCTTAATAAAACTTCAAGAATTTTAATAATATTAGAAAAAAGTAAGGAAAACAAAAATCAAACTTAAATTTTTCATGATGATTTCTCACAAAAGGAGAAAAAAAAAACTAAAATAGAAGTTATCAAAATGATGAGGAGAAGGATGCATTTTAAAAGAAAATGCAAATAATTAAATAAAATTACAAGAAACGATGAGAAATAAATGTAAAATAATGTTTAAGTTAACAACTGATCACAAATTGATCACATTTTTTAGCATAAAAGCCCAAATATTTAAGGCAAATAAGGCAAAACGAGAATATTCATAACATGGCATAGAACAAAATGGTTCTAGTGCATTGAGAAACAAAGAACAAAGTCAGTTAAATTCTTGTAATTTTTTCTCTTTTTTTGTAAACTAAATAAAGATAAGTGAGTCGCAGATAGTTTAATTACTGTTAAGTTCTTGGCACATGCAGAATGTTTTCTTTTACTGAAGAGAAAAATCGTTTCAGAAACAGTGATAAGTATATACAGTATTTTTAAAAAAAATAAAATATTCCAGTAAATAAATCGTTAGAAAGATAAATAGTTTGTAAGAAATGCAATAAATAATGTTATTTTATTTATTAATTTAAGCAGCTAGATGAGAGGATAAAAGGAATAATCATCCTTAAGAGAAGGATGTGGTCAATTTTTTCCTTTTTCTTTTTTTAGTTCGTAAAGATTCTTATGAAGATTAAAGCACGAAATAGAAATTACGAAATAAACTATTAATAAATTTATTCATCATTTTCTTTCGAGTTAGAAGAAATTATTAAATTATAATAAAGGAACATACACACGCGATAGATAATTTCTGTCATTTTTATAATGGTGGACAATATAATAAGAAAGAAAAAGACATCTCCCACGAGATAAAATTATAATGACTTTTGGAGCAGAGGTTAGTTTAGCTGTCTCTGTACTCTCACCTTTGGGACTATGTAACTCGCAACAGGGACTTCAGGTGCCGTAACATTACAGTCTATCTTGCGTCACACAAGCCGTAATGGCTGTAACGGTTGGAGGAACAGTCAGTTCCTAATCCTCCCAGGACGTGTCACTTCTAAGTTCTTCTTTACCCTTATTGTTTATAGTTATATATAATCCTCCTAAAATAATCTTCCTTAAATTTGCATCCTGAATATAACAAAATAAGATGTTTCCATCTCAAAAAATTTAATTTAATTTTCTACATCTAAATTTAAAATTAAATAGGGAAAATTATCTTTCAATTATATATATATGGCAATACTTTTCTAATGGTGTAATTATTTTGGATTTAGAGTAAGAGCATTTAATTTTTGTATATAATATTTAATTTATAAAATATTTTAGTAAAAAATAAACTAATTTTTATATATTCTAAACATGTTTTTAATTATTTTACTTAAGAGAGAGTATTTTTTTAAAGTGTATATTTATTTATATATTCTTTTAAAAACTTATCTGAAAAATATTTTATGCAAATTTAATGTTTATAAATGATATATTTTTTGTATTAATTTTGTCACTGTCATTTTATAAAATTACTTTTTTTATATTCATATTTTAATACATAAAATTTTCACGATGACTTACGAGCTTTTCTGCGTCATACATTTAAAAACATTAACCCGATTACATTAAAAAATTAATAATTAATATTTTAAAAATTAATTTAAAATAAATTAACAAATTAATAATTTTATTTTAATTTTAAAGGCAATTTTTTTATATTTTATACATTTCGTTTAATGTTCATATTTTAAAAATAGAATTAAACTTAATTTCCTTTTTGAAATAGAATAAAAGATTTAATTGTCATTTACGAAACTTAATTGATAATTAATTATTTTAAAAATCGCAGAAATTAATTGCATTTTAAAAAAATGCAAAATTAGAATTTTAAGAAATGACAATTTAAAGGAATTTAGAATTAAAATCTGTTTCCTTTTTTAAGTAGAATAAAATATTTAATTATTTTTTATAGAGTTTAATAAATAATTAACAAAAAGTTATAGAATCTAATTACTTTTTGAAAAATACAGAATTAACATTTTGAATAAAATGATAATTTTTATAAATCAAAACTGAATAAAAATTTATTTTGTTATTGTTAATTATTGTTTTACTTTTGGAATAGAACAAAAATTGCATTTGTCATTTTCAGAATTTAATTAATAAATAGTTACAGAAATTAATTGCATTTTTTAAAAATACAAAATTACCGTTTTGTGAAAAATGACAATTTTCGTCACACGAAAAATAAATTCGCTTCTTTTTTACATAGCACATAAACTTTAATTTCTAGTTGTAAAATTTAACTAATAAGTCATTTTTAAAAACTATAAAAAATTAATTGAGTTTTTTTTAGAAAATATAAAAATGATCATTTTCAGGAAAAGCCAATCTTCATCAAGCAAAACAATATTAAAACTTGCTTTTTTATATAAACCATAAAATTTAATTGTCATTTGTAAAATTTAACTAACAATTTAATTTTTAAAAATTACAGAAACTATTGCATTTTTAAAAAAATACAAAATGATAATTTTGTGAAAACGACAATTTTCGTCAAACTTTTCATTTTTTTTTTGAAATTGATCTACTTTCTTTCAAACTGAAAATTTTGAAATTGAAGTATGACATCTAATTCTGTTATTTTTCAAAACCGACATTTTCTTTTCAACTCTATTTTTTAGAATTGATATTTTTCAGGAGTTTGTCACTTTTTGAAGCCAATCATTTCTTCCCACAACAAAATTGAATCTTTATATATATATATAGAAGGAAGAGAGAGAGAGAGAGAGAAGAGAGAAGAAATTATCATTCGCCACATTAATAAATATATAAAACTAGACATAAATAAATAAAAGAAGCTTTAAAAGAAGGGGAGGTAAATTTTCAGAATGGAGAAAGAAAGAAGAGATTAAATTGGTTTCGCTTTAAAAATAAATTCTTAAAATTTCTAGCGATTGAAGGAAACTTAAACCCATTGGTTATTATGGAGACAATGTTTTGTGAAACGTTATTATTATTTTTAAACAAAAAATATAGTTACAAAAGCCTATATAGGTCTCATATACTTCACGATTGTCTCTTAAGTCTAGAACGTTATCGAAACTACGCAGCTGTGTATACTTGCTCATTGGAAATGAACTTTAAATAAACATTCAGATCTTTCATCCAGTTTAAATAAACACTTGACAATAACGTTTTCGTTTTCATTAGCGAAAGAGAATCTGTTACTTCTTGAAGATTTGATGCTGTTATATAATATAAATTCTGTATTGATGTTACTTATTAGAAAATAAATTATAATTAATCGTATTTAATTTTAATTAAGTGTGTGTATCTGTGAATAAAATGCATATTTTTTAAGTAATTTTATTTATTTATTTTTTTGGGATAAAGATAGAACGAGATTCTTTAAAAGAGAGGGAGAAACTTTTTAATAAAATTGCAGATTTTTAGCTTAATTTTCTTCTTTTTAAGTCTTCCTTGAGTGTAATTTTTGTATAATGTATTCTCTCTTTTGAGAAAAATAGATTTATTATTATGCAGTTTATACAGTTTATCATAGGGGAAAAAATCCCTTAAAGTAATTATTTTTAAATTATAAATAATTAAATGTATTTATTTTAAAATTAATAACCGGTTTCTTGTGCACGTTTTCTATGGCAAATGAATGAAGAAAGTCATACTGAATGTTTATGCTGCAGCTATATAAAAAATTATTCATTTTTTTAATGGGTCTTCCATATATATTTACGTAAGTTTATATTGGAAAAAATATACAAGAAATCTCAACATGTGACTTATCACCGCGAAACACTATAAAACATGAAGAATTTTTGAAGAATTTCTATATGAAAACATGATAAAAATTGAAATTAAATCAAAATTATGGAAGAAAAATTATTTTTTAATACATAAAATAGTAAATGAAGAGCAGGGACAGGATTCGAGAAGATACTTTTTAGATATACAGCACTCGCGTGTAGTATTGGATATATATTTTTTTCCCTTCTACGTATCTTAAATCATTTTTGCAATGATGTGAATATAATATCTGGATATTCTAGTGACATTTGCTGCAGACTGTCCTGCTCTGATGGCAGATGCGAGAAAGGAAAAGAAAGAGAAAGAGAGAGAAGGGAAAGAGAGAAAAGAGAAAGCGAGAGAGAGAGAGAGAGATACCAAATGATGCTGATCAATCTAAAGAAAGTATACTTGTAGATCGTTTTTAGATGTTGCAGGTGTCTTAAATGAACCATTTGAACTTGTTGAGAATGTATTTACTTTGTTTTTATCTTCTTCGATCATGTGATCTTTACAAGTTAATCTATCTTTATATATATTTAATATAATTCTTAATAAATATTAATCTTTAATAAAGATACAGAGCGATTTTTCTCTTTCATATAAATACTTAAAAGTAGAAATATTATTATTATTCTGA
>NW_019387026.1:0-1551 GCF_000671375.1 Centruroides sculpturatus | reverse complement strand
AGAAGATGCTAGAAGGCAATAAAATAAAAATAAGATGAAGTTTTTTACAGAAAATTATGTTTACTTTATGATAATTTTTTATTTTATTTAATTATTATTTTTCTTTTAAATTAAAAATTTCAATTTTAACTTTATAATTATCCTTGTTATCAAAGTTTTTACAATTCTTGTCTTCTACAATAGTCAGCTGCCAATGGCAGTCACGTGATATCCCTATGGCGCCTGTTGCCAGGATACCAATCATATGACGTTTCGAAACTGCCTATTAGCTATAACCATCTATCAGTCGGACGTCAACGTACGTCCGAAGGAAAGACTTTTGTACGCCAACTATTATTTGTACGGTAGACCAACAGATGCCCTGGAGCTTGCCCGATTTATCTTTATCCAAAGGAAGAAGAAGAAGAAGAAGAAGAAGTAAAGAAAAAAAAGGGCACATGCATGATAGGCTTGATAGGACAATCGTGCTGTACAACCTGATGTAACTGAGAGGATTATCTACTTTCATTTTATTAATGTGATGCTCTCTATCCCTGAATTCCTAATATATATATATATTCTCCCCCGTTTTAGCGTAACTTCTACGCTATCCCATTATTAGGTCGGGTGATTATATGCTCAAAATAACCAATTTTACTTAATATAAATCGTTCACGAGACTGATATATTAGACAAAAATAATGATCGAGTTGACTTTCGATGCATGACCGTCTAATGGCATCTGATCACGTGATTGGTTCGTTTTAGGGGGAGTATCGATACTAATTAATCAAACGTTCGATAGAACTGATTTATAATAAACAGAAGGGTCATTTTTTATACGTTAAAAGCGAGGAAACGTCGAGTTTTAACTGTAACAAAGCCACTTAAATGAACGTTTTTTATTTTAAAAAAAATAAAATAAAATCACGTGATGAAAATTATTTAGCAAATTAATGCCTTAAACACGTAGGGAATGAATAAAACTTTAATTATTATTATTTTTTACTTTTCTACTTATAAATAATTAAATGTATTTATTTTAAAATTAATAACCGGTTTCTTGTGCACGTTTTCTATGGCAAATGAATGAAGAAAGTCATACTGAATGTTGATGCTGCAGCTACTAGTGGATTGAATATATAATAAATATTTATTTATGAAACTTTAATATTCACAATTTAACTAAATTTAATAAATTGGTGACAAAAATCATTAGAAGAACTATCTTGATCTAATTGATGCTAACAAAGACAAATTAGCCTTTTTTTTCAATATCTTCCTCTGGAGTACGATAATTTCATTATATTTTTTCCCCTTTAGTAACTCCTTTTTTTTTCTCTCTTCCTCTTCAATTAATGGAGTGTCAAACTTTATATATTGTGATGTAATTAAGTATTATATTTAACTTGATAAATTATCCAAATACATTATATGTTTTTATTCGTGTATGTTTAATATATTGTTTGTCTCCATTACACATAAATTATATTAATCATAGCATGATAATTAAGGAAAGATTGCTGCTATATTTTCATCTCGTTAATGCAGTTTGTTACGTAAATATTCTTA
>NW_019387025.1:15854-17063 GCF_000671375.1 Centruroides sculpturatus | reverse complement strand
CTACTAGATGGGTAAGCTTATATAAAGCTATTGATAGGTTACTGAAAAATTAGTCCGATATTACCCTTTATTTTCTAAATCAGGGAGAAGAAGAATGTAATCCTACAACCTGGAAATTTGTGCAAGATCATGAAAATAGTATTAACAATGAATAATTCTTACCAGAACTGATGTTATATTTCGTACATTCCTTTTTACATATTTTCCAAAAATATATATTAATTTTTGAAGGAGAAAACATTGACGTCACTGAATTACATAATGTTTTTACAGATATTAGAAATTATATAGTGCAGAGAAAAGAACAGTGTTTTTACAGTTTTATAGTTAATCAGGCTCTTCTGGATTTTCCTGAGAATAAGAAAAAAATATTCAAACAAGAAGCCGATAAGGTGTATTCACAAGCATTGAAATATTTAAATGACTACTATTATTTCGAAAATGCATTTTTTTTAGTTCAAAAATTTAATTTAAAAAATAATGTTCCAACTATACAAGACTGCTGTGAACTTGATAAATATATAAACAAAATTGACTTCAAAGTAAAAGGTGATGATGTTTTTAATGAACTTAGCACAATAAAGGAAAGAGTAGGAATTTGAAGAAAAAGTTAAAAGCAGAAAAAAATAATTCACAGTTATGGGCATTTACATTAAAAAAAGGAAATTTTCAAAATGTTCAGAGGATAATCAGATTTATATTTAGCATTCCAATTTCTAATGAATATGTTGAAAGATGTTTCTCTTCAATGAATAACTTATGGTGGGATAAATGAAACAGATTAACATCGGAGAATGTTAAAGCTGAACTTATCAGCACAAAACCTTTCTCACTAATTTCTAGCCTTATTAACAAGAGTACCTGTTGTGGTTGTGCATCTCCTGTACATAGTGCGCTTACTCTAAAACCTTTTTTCCCCAACTTTAGCAAGTATCCTATCTGCACACCTCCCTTCTTTACCAAAAGTATGTATTTTTCGCCCTCGGTATCGTATACCTATCATCGATGATGACGTCACTACTAAGACGATACATGGGTAAACATTGGCAGCATTTAAACTTCTTCTAACCGACGCTCCACAGTGTACCCGAGGAAGGCCTATTAAGAAGGCCGAAAACGTTTGTACTCTTGTTAATAAGGCTAGAAATTAGTGAGAAAGGTTTTGTGCTAATAATCTTAGAAATAGTTCTAGCTACATATGCATAGTAG
>NW_019387025.1:12509-15612 GCF_000671375.1 Centruroides sculpturatus | reverse complement strand
TTTAAGTAACAATGGAAGTGTCAACAATGGAATTGTTAAGAGAAAGCGACATGCAAGACGCAGATGCAGTTTTTTTCGTTTTTGCGGGAAATCGAACATATTTTTAGACCCATCTAAAAATTTTCTAATTAGTCTGGAAACAAGGGGACCCAATTCTTGCATTCTGTGAAAACTGGTAAGGTTGACTGTAACATAATAATCTTTATCTTAGTTATCGTTACTTTTGCCCGAGCAACGCCGGGCCCACCTGCTAGTAGTTAATATTATTCTTATCGCTATAAAGAATATTCTAAATTATTGGGAGTTTTACATTCAATAAGAAGAAACATAAGAATACGAGGGTTGTTCTAGACGTTTGTCTCATTTATCTATCCCTAGACGTTTGTCTCATTTATCTATCCCTAGACATTTGTCTCATTTGTCTATGCGATGATCCGGCCCTGTGTATAGTTTAAGGAAGGGAGGAGGTTTGGTTGCCGACTTTCGGAGTAAAAAAGTTCCCGAACTTTATTTATTACAAAAAAAAAATACTTCACATACAATTTATTTGTCAGGGTCCCCTTCAAAGTAGTCTCCTCCGCAACATATACACTTATTTCAACGGTGTTTTCACTTTTTGAAACATCCTGGAACGCTTTTTCCGGAATGCTCATAAGCTCCTCCGTCGTTTTTTTTCTATCTCTGGAATGGTGGCAAATCTTTTTTTATTTGAGCGTGTTTTTTAGTTTGTTGGAGAACAGGAAAAAGTCGCATGGGACCAGGTCAGGTGAGTAGGGTGGGTGGGGAAGCACGGCGGTCTTGTTTTTGTCCAAAAACTCGTGTTCTGAGGGACAAATGAGCCGGAGCGTTGTCTTGGTGAAAAAACCACTTGCCGCTCCTCCAAAGTTCGGGCCGTTCTCGCCTGATTTTGTCTCTTAGGCGTTTCATAACACCAGGTAGTACTCCGTGTTGACTGTCTGGCCTGTAGGTAAGTATTCGTGATGTACAACCTCCTTTGCATCGAAAAAACAGTCAACATCACCTTAACATTTGAGCGAACTTGTCGAGCTGTTTTGGTGCGGGGCTGTTTCACCCACCCGTGGAAAGTTTCCGTGAAAGATTTTCCGAGTTTCACACAGAATTTCACAGAACAATGCTGTTCTTTCAAAGAGCTGATTTCCGCGGATCCGAATTTTCGCCGAACCCTACAAACACCACTTCGGCCGTAGCTAATCACCAAAACAAGGTATCAACAAACAGGTTGAAGGAGGTTACTCGGGGAGTTTCCGCGAACACAACACCTCCAAGCAGATTAAAAAATAACAAACTGGAGGCGCGCTATTCAAAAAGTTCGGGAACTTTTTGAACAACCCACGTACATTTTCTTTAGATTTTAGAATTCACAATAACCATATAAAAAGCATATTGTTTATTATATACTGTTGTATATAATAAACAACAGAAAACCAACTGAAAAGTAAACTATCTTATTTACAAATCTTTTCAAAATAGACAGTTTGATCAGGCCCTTCTAAAAACCGGGCCCTAGACATTTGTCTCATTTATCTATGCGATGATCCGGCCCTGTGTATAGTTTAAGTAAGGGAGGAGGTTTGGTTGCCGACTTTCGGAGTAACAAATTCCGAACACATTGTGGAAAAAACACTACCGTAACTTAAAAAAATCAAGCAAAGAATTGCATAACTTTCCTGGCTGCTAGGACATTTTATTTAAAATAAAACTTTTATGTTTCTAATCATAATAAATAAAATTACGTATATCGCTATATGCTATGATTTTATTATAAAAACTTTTTATATTATTAATTTTTATAAAATGGCAAAAAGTTTAATTTTAAGAGAAGTCAGAAGTTTTATTAAAAGAAAAAAAATGTAAATGCTAATAACAGTAAAATCTTCTCCCCTCTCGAGATATGACGCTTGATCCTGCTGTATCTCCTCACACCCGCAACCTCTAATCATCAAAATTTAGTAGCATCAATACACCTTAAAAAAAGCTACCATGCCATTTCGTTTTTTAATCATTGCGGCCTTGGTGAAGGCCGAAACATTCGGCGTTTTCGTTAAAGTTCTGTTACTGGTATTTAAAGGTTTTGTTTTTATTTGATTTTATTTGAAATCGTTTCTTTTAAAGATCGTTCGAAACGTCGAATTCCGTCATTCTGCTTCTGCTTCGAAGTAAAACGTGGCCATAAACTATCGTCGGGAAACGAAAGAAGAAACTCGAGCCCCCGAGTTGAAGAAAATGACTCCTTCCGATCGAGAAATACTTAGGAGATTAAAAGATATCTTCAATGACGCTAGCAGAAAGATACAAAAGGATATCCAAGAAAACGTAGAGGAAGCAAGATAGCTGCAACACAAAAAATCATCTAACAAGTAAGAAGAGATCGAAGACCAGCAAAGCCAGGAGGCGATTCAAATTAAAAAGGACGAGGAGGAGTGAGAAAAGGGGGAGATGTCGTAGAAGGAGATGAAGTGGAAGCAGAAAGAAAACTTCAACGAAAACCGGAAACGGAATTGCTAGATTAATCTAGCAAACAAACGGCTCCTTTTCAGAGCCATTAAGCAGACTCGACAGTTCCGGAGCTGTCGAGTAATTTCCTCCTAAACGCCCTCTACGGTAGCTGTCTTTCGGAACATGTTTGGTGTTTTGACGTCACATTTGGTAGCGTCTTTCCTATCGCTAGCTGAAACTGACCAATGAGACTGTTTGTTCCAACGAACGTCACTCATCGTTCAGAAGATGCATCTACGTAACAGCTACCGATTTGCTCAGTTATAACTGTTGAGTCAGCTGATGCAGTCTGTGATCTTGAGAAGAAGAGTCTACGATCAAAGGACTTTTGGACCATGGCCACACTGTTCCACGTGTTGTAGCTTAGGAAGATTGGTCGTATATAATTTTTAAGATAAGAAAAAAATATGAAAATTACAGTAAGCAAATTTATTAGAAAAAATATAAAAAATTACGTTATTATTATAGGCAAGATGTAACAGATCTTTAAAACTATATTTTGATATTTAAATACTTATATTTTATGATAACAGATTGATTCAAATCTTGTTTGTGGTTATTATTATCTTTATTATTATTATATGTA
>NW_019387025.1:0-8437 GCF_000671375.1 Centruroides sculpturatus | reverse complement strand
AAAAAAAAAAAAAAAAAAAAAAAAAAAAAAAAAAAAAAAACAGCAGGGGGACTGTCCAGGTCAGCAATTTTGAAAAGGTGTCAACACTAAACCTAATCTATTAACTATTTTTTACTATAAGTGCTCATTATTAATGAAAAAGTATTAAAAATTTATGATTTGTGAGCCCTTGACACTTGGGGGCCCAGGGCTTAAGCCCTATTAGTCTCTATGTAGATCTGCCCCTGTATATATATTAATATATATATTCTTTACAGATTATTATTCTTAGACTATAAACTACTATTATTTTTATTGTATCTTTGAGAAATGACATGTAATGTAAATTCATATAAATGTGAGAGACCAGCATGCCAGAAACTCTGGTGTTACCGGCATGTTGGTTTTTACCATAAGGAATAATTTGATTTCCTGGTCTACCTCGGATACTGTTATGCCGATCATTCTGCAAAAATACAGCAATTTGTAATGATGTGGGTCACAGATTACCTGGACACTTGTTGAAACTTCTGCAATATTTCCAGTCAGTGGCCAAGACAGTTAAGGCAGCATCCTATGCTTTGGGAGATCCAGAATCAAACCTGGACAGTTGAAAATCCTCAGGAAGCTTTTGAGGATGGTTTGTCCTGGATATGTCAGGTTCTGTCCCTCGGCCACTCTATTTTTGGCTTGGTCGAGCTCATAATGGCCCTGGGAGAAAAAAGGCTGTGTCCACAGGCAGAAAGAAGGGCAAGCCCCATTGCAATAAAAACTTTTTAATTAATGATAGAATAAGTTGTAATAGAATTTTTATGTTAATCCTTAGAATTCAACTAAATAAACTTAATAAGTACAAACTTTTATTTAGATAGCAGATTTCAGAAACAAACAATTTTTTTTTTTTAATAGGTTCTTGAAGCTTAAGGGATTAGGAAGATTTTTACAGCCTACTTTGATCTACTTTGGCATTATATGAAAAGTAAGAAAAGAATTTTAAAATAATTTAATAATAATAGTACATTTGAAAAATTATATTTTTAAGTATTTTAAGTAGAATTTACATAATAATAAAACAAACACAAATTTAAACTCTAATTAATGTTCAGATCTCAAATATAGAATGATCAGACTAGATATTAGTAACATTGATATAGTGTTATAATATATGGCAGTGTTCATTTGGGTTGACTCTTGGAATTAAATGATTTTATTACCATACAAAAGTACATTTAGTGTTCACCATACTAGCAAATTTTCAGATGCAGAGGATAATCCATTACAGACATCAAAATACAAAATATAATTGAGGCCTATTTTTGCAAAAACAGCATATGTCAAAAAACATAAATGTTAAGAAAATTGCAAAACTATTTCTATTAAAATGCATTAAACAAGGACATCTTTTGCACCTATTTGCCAAAACAGTGATATATTCCAAAAGTTTTGGTGTATTTCCAGAATATTGTTTTTGACATGACCCAAGAAAAATTAAATTTTTGAAAACTGACATATGCTGTTCTTTCTAGAAACTTTATTCCCATGGTTCTTTTTACATGAAAAAGTTTGTAGCCACTGCTGTTATCTTCCTCTGCAATGTCCACATATTGTTTATCATCTACAATACTTGACAGATTTTTTGTAGAACTTCTTATTCTCTGCCTACTATAGGAAAACTGACAACTTCAGGCAGTCCACGAGTTTCTTTTCCTGTATAAGTATTAGATCTTTGTAGGCTTGTGGCAGTTTCAATGCATTGATCCACTTCCTGGTGCTTCTAATCAGAATATTTTTTTGTATGGCCTAGATCAGGCCTGGCCAACACTCAGCCCATCACATTAAATTGTGTGGCCCGCTAAGCGATTTTATATATCTATTAAAACTTTTGTTTCTCGTTATGTGTATACTAAAAAAATTAAACAAATGAAAATTTGCATGTGTCATTGTTACAGTGCACAAGTGCGACTATGAACACCAGTTCTATATTTGATACTTGTGAATCTTTGTCCCAGATGGTGGTGCTGCCCTGGTGACCAACGTCTCAACTAGTACCTGTATCCCCTAAAGTGTGGCCCACTGTAATGTTATGCATCATCAAAGTGGCCTGTGAAACAATTTGGGTCGGCCAGAGCTGGTCTAGATTATATGTCACAAATTTGGAAAGCCTGTTTATCTTTAGTGACTTTTATAATCATTGCTGATTTGAGATTTAAAAGTTAAATCTCAAATCTTTCAAAAAGTGAGAGATAGATACTTACCTGTAATCAGGAACCATGACATACTTTCCTATTTCCTTCTTTTTGTGATTTGTGGGGTTAATTCCATTAACTTTAACCTCTCAAATAACATCATCATCATCTTTTTCCTGGTTACAAAACCAACTAATATAGGATATCTTCAAATGATGTTGAGGTTACTGAGATCCAGAATACCTTTCAATGTAGTTGGCCATCTTGTAAGTCAACCTTTCTCACAAAAACTAGTAATTGTCAGAGACATCTGTTGTTTTTGCAAAAAATGCTCAATTGAAGTAATGTTGTGTTACATTACAGCTGCATTATGAGGTTTTCAAAGAAGTTTACAATGGTGATATTCAGATGAATGAATGTAGTGGAGAATGTATTAACATGACAAAAGTTACATTTCACTTGACAAGATGTGTGAAATTGTTGCTTATTGGCGTGATTGCAAATTTAGCTTCACCGTTCAGAACAATCAATAAACAAAACTTTCATGGATTAATGAAGTTGACTACTCAACTGTTCAATATGGAGAAGAAAGTCAACATTAGAGGAAATGTCAGATACAAATGCAAATCTATTTCACAGTAAATGTTGCAGCAGTTCAATAACACAAGAAAAAAACTGGCATCATTGTAAAGGAACACAACCTTCAAATTTGGTCATTATGTAATGCTAAAGCTATGTGTCTAGACATTTTCAAGGCATGACATGGTTGGATTCATGCTTTCAACAAAAAGTTTCACATTGTGTCCTATAAAATCAACTTCACATCATCACTGGCTCATGTTGAAAATTTGAAACAAATTGAAAATGATGCAATCAACTTTGTTCATACCCAGAATCCTGGTTTGTAGTTATTCAGCATGTGTCAAAATGGCATCTTATCAGAGGTGTTTTGGACACACTCAAATATTAAGATATTCAAGTAATTTACAGTTGGTAAATGCTATCACACTCATTTATGATTCAGGTTGTGATACTGGCAAACACCTTCCAGTTATGTATATTGCTTGTTTAAAATATACAGCTAACTTGAGCATAAAGTCCAATGCCAAATGTTCAAAAACCCTTTAGTTGTTATATGGTTGTATTTTGAAAAACTCAGCAAAAACAAAGTGAAATATTTTCTTCTTTGTGATTACTAGTATTACTACAGTAAGATCCTACTTAACGCTGATTCGATATAACACAGTTTGCTCAAAGCCTTAAAGCTCAAAATTTACGCCAATTTAAATTATCGCGTCATTTCATTTATTCGTATATAATACGATTATTTATGAACTCGAACCAATCAGAAAAATGTGGCAAAAAGGTGTACTTTCTTTAAATCTGTTTGTTTGGTGCAATTTTGGAAAAAATATAACATCATGGATGCCATAGGCAATTTAAGCTTTGCTTGACAAGAACTAACTAATAAATGCACGAACAGTGTGTGGAAGAAATTATGGTTGAAGGTATCCAAGAATTATCAACAAGAAGAGACTATTGCTGTATTGTTAGGTTGGCCAAGTTGTCAACCTAATAGATATAGCAGGACTAGGAGATATAGACGAGCAGGATATTGAGGAGTTATCGCAGGTTTCTGGTGAGAGCCTTACCAATGACGACCTTCAAGAACTGGCAGAACAAGGAATTCATGTAGAACTGGAAAATAGAGATTCTGAAAATGAAGAACCCAAAAACTTTCTCTACAGATTTCCTTAGTAAAAATTTGGTAATGATAACTGAAATCATTGATCAAATTGTAGCGAACGATCTAGATTTTGAAAGGAGTGCAAAAGCAAAACGAGGTGTTTTGGATGCGATCTTCAGCTACCAACATTTGCTTAAGGAAAGAAAAAAGCAGCAAATGAAACTTCACAACTTCATTGCAAAAAATAGAAAAGTCAGAACCTTCATCACAAAAAATGAACTTACATTTCTGTGTGCATATGTATTCTTCAGTTGAGAGTTCTTGGAGTTCTTCTGTCGTCAGATCAGTTTCAGGTTCCATTATGAGCTCTAAAATGCTCTTTATTTCTCAGATGTGATTTTCATTACTCCATTAGTAGCTTGAGACTTCTTGATATATCTTTCATAGCTAAGATTGTGCCTACTGTAGACCTGTTCAAGCCATACTGCCCAGCAACATCAGACATCTTGTGCTCACTTTCTACCTTGGCTATTATCTCTTACTCAGTTTCTACGGTGAGCACAGTTCTTGACACTCCTCTTTTTAGGCTTCATAATATTATCAGTTTCTTTTTTAAATAAAAGGTTCAGATCACTTACAAAAATTCAGAGAACACAAATCAACTAGCCCACAAAAAATTTTTTAAATGCAAGGCCCAGATGAAATTCAAAATTTAGTATTAAAACGTTAATGAATATCCGATGGGACAATTAAACTTTCACCTTTCGTAAATAAACCATGACACAAAACTTAACAAGTGCCCGACTGACAGTCTCTTGAAGACTATAAAAAATTATTTGTCAGAAAAGTAAACAAAAAGCTAGAATTACAAGGGAGAGTTTCAAAATTCAAAGGAATACTATCTGATCGGTATCGGGTTGAGGGTCGATGTTGATGTCTCCCATGCTCCAAAAGGTTTCGAATTGTTACCTGAAGACAAGGGAAAATCAATTGGTATTCGTTATTTTCTATTGTTTCTTTTTATGTTTGTTCAGTAAAGTGTTTGTTATCCAAACATGTGTTCATTGTCCAATCATAAAAATCTTTCGCGAAAGTGTTCGTTATCCAATTTGTTAGCTGTCCAAACTGTTCATTAACTGATCACCCACTGTATTTAAATTATTAAAATAACTTTTCGTGAAAGGCAAGTATGTTGCCATCCATTAATTTTATTGAAGTGAAACTTGAGGTTTGTAACAGGATCCCATTTAGCATGACATTATTTATCCATAATCTTTATATATTATTTTATTAATAAAATTGATATACATCTGAATATATTCAAATATTGAAATTGGCAATGCACTTTCATATTAGATAATGTCCGGAGTCATGTATCCAAATCAATTTCAATTTTTTTTTTTTTTTGCTTCTTTGTCTCAGAATAATTTCTACTAAAATATACAAAATTATTAAAGTTAACAATAGCAGACTCATGAAATATTATACTAATAATTTAAATAAATTAATATCCAACAGAAGAAACCTAGAATTTCAGTGATTGTTAGTTTGATATTCAAAACACTAACATTTATTTTGTTAGAAAATTTGAATTTAATATTTATGAAATTTGAAATTTTCTTGTGATTGATGTTTATATTGTACAATTAGTTTGATTATCCATATATTAATTGAAAGAGGGCTTTAGTTTGTTTGACTTGATTTGATAAACAGCTGTTGCAAAAAATATGGTTCAGGTATCAAATTTCGGCTCTTAACCTATAGATGATGATGCTGAAGAGAGACTTGAGAAAGGTGTAATAGTTTAGGAATGGCTGAGTAGTTAAGTTTGAGACAAACAGGTTGGGGCACTCCATGTTAACTTTAGCCCAAGCAAATTTTTGTGTTTTGCATTTTCATTATTGCAAGTACTGAGGTAAATATGAGGGCTATTTTTTAAATAAGGTCTGTTTGTGAATGAGAGTGAGAATGATGTGCGATTGCAGCAGTGTACATGAGCATCTGCTTTCAGCATGCTTTGCATGTGTTTAGATGCCATTTGCAGCCGTATTGCCTGTCTGTGTGCTGAACTGTAGAAGTTTATAATGTTTAAGAAAATTGAGTCACCCACTGACTGTAAGATACAATCTGTTATTCGATTTCAGCATGAAAGATCATGGTAACTGTCTTTTGGGACAGGAAAGGGACTTTGTTAGTGGATTTTATGCCAAGAGGCACAACAATCAATTCTGATGCTTATTGTGACCTTGAGAAAACTCCGCTGTACCATACAAAACAAGCGGCATGGCCTAATGTCTTCCGGCGGCAGATTTCTTTTGAAGTCAGAATTTAAAAAATTTTTGAGTGGTATGACAAATGTTTGAACAAAAATGGATGTTATGTAGAAAAGTAGATAAAAGTATGTAGAATATGGGAAAAAATATATTTTAATATTTACAGTATTTTTCTTCTTATTAAAAAAACGGATCTTATTTAAAAAATAGCCCTCGTAAATGTACATTTAGTTACTAAGACCATTGTTTTTATCACCTTCTCCCAACTCAACCTCACTAATCCCTCCACCCCGTCAAAAGCCAGGCATAAGCAGCTAGTATATTAATAGAAGTGTTCCATTCAAATTTTAATATTTAGTACTATTTAGTACTGTATTCTAAATGGAGGTTTTTATTTTCAAATTTCAACATTAAAATTAACATCATTTTCTTTCCAATTGCATTTTGCTATTAAATTTTCAATCCATTTTTTTCGATTGAAAATGTAATCATCTACTTACAGAATAAGCAGTTGATTAAATAACTTCAGTCACAATTATGTTAATATGATAGAAGTTTAGAAAAACTTCTCATTTTGAAAACTTGTTTTAAGATAGAACACTATTATGAATTTGTTTTGTTTTAAAGTTTTATCTTTTAATTAATTATAATTTCAAAATAGAATATGAAAGTATTTTATTTTGTTCCAATTAAATTTTCAAACGTGAATAAATCTGATCAATTTTCATAAAATCATTTCAAATTTCGTTTAGGATTTGGAAAAGGACAATTGAATTAAAATGTAAATAGATACTTGTAATATTTTGATAAAATATATTGACAGTAAATTCGTAGCTTATATAACATTAAATATGAAGGAATTTTTTTTATTTTCAGGATCTTGGATTGTGTCATTTTTTGATGGAAACAATCATTTTCATTCAAGACAGCAAAATTTTTGTCAGATAATTGGAACTATTGTAACAAATTTTTATAGTACATTTATAGCTAACAGACCTGTTAACAAATTGAGAAGTATATTTAAATATACAATAGTAATTAATGCATTACATCTGGATCAAAATGTACCTGTGACAAGTAACAGAAAGAGAACGCTTACTATAAAATCAGTTGCTAGAAATAATATATCTGCATTTATAAAAAACTGTAATATTTTGAAAACTTTTTATAAAGATACTTCTGTATTTTTCCAAGTTAATACTTGCAATATGTCAAACAGTTCTGAAGGTGCTGGAAAGTATAAATGGATTGTTTATGAAAATGATTATCTCATTGCCTATCTACATTCTTTTCCATATACAACTGGGGTCACTGTAGTAGAAATAAAGAATAAACCTGACTTTCATATTTTTGCACTTCCAATACAAGAATTTGTTAAAATAATGTTGGATATTCAACATGTATCTAATCTTCTTTGTGATCGACTCGATGTACAACGGTGTGCATTGATTGCGGAACCACAGGATGGTCAGCCAACAAAAATTCTTCTAATTCCGCTTCACGGTCTCTCCGATGCCTGGAAACCATGCATCTGTTCAGAACCTGAGTTTAATTCTTGCTATCCAGGTTACTGTACTTCTAAAAATGGACCTAGAGCTTCTGATGACGAACTGAACAAAATTCAAAATAAAATAAGAAATAAATTTGACTCACAAGAATTAAATTTTAAATTTTATGGAGATGCAAACGACGACAATCTTTTTGCAAAAATTGTAAGAGGTGACGAGAAAGCCCAGTGGAGAGTATGGGAAGATGAAGATCACGTTGCTTTCCTAACTCCATTTCCAAATACACCTGGTTTCACAGTTTTAGTTCCAAGAAAACATTTGGACAGTAATATTTTTGCATTAGATAAACCGGATTTTGAAAAGTTAATGGTAGCAACTCACAAAGTTTCTAATTTATTGATGAAGGCTCTGGAAATTAAGTCATGTGCTATGATATTTGAAGGATACGAAATAGATTATGCTCATGTGAAATTGATTCCAATTCTACATGACGTAACAATGATAAAGAAACCAAAAGAAGTTGAATTTAATATTAATTATGTTGGCTTTGTTACAAGTCTGAATGGTCCAAAAGCAAATTATGATGATTTGAATTCAATTCATCATAAAATTACAACTTCAGATAATGTAAATTCTTAAAAATTTTGAAAATTTACAAACATTTATAAAAAATATAATTTTATAAGTGTTATTAAAGCAATTTTCATCGAGGAGAGTGTTTTTTATTTTTTTCTTCCTTAAAGTGGAAACTAAGGGTGTGTTTGGAAATTGTTATTGGTAACTGCCAGCAGTTGGAAATTGTAA
>NW_019387024.1:0-21321 GCF_000671375.1 Centruroides sculpturatus | reverse complement strand
AACATACTACAGAAAATGTTGAATATCTCACTGTTAATTGAGACACTCACTTGCCAAATTGACTAACTCCATAAAACAAAAAGTATAAAAATTGATAATATAAATTATTTTTAAAAATTCCTTTTAAACTTTAAATTTAAATAAACATTGTAGAATGTATTTTTATATACCATTATATTAAAGCATAGTTTTAATGTAATGAGGTATTTTCATTATATAACATTAAATATTTTATTTCTTTATGTTCTCAGATATAGATTATTGCAATATTCTTTAAATATCACTGCTCTTCCTTCTTTGAGTTTTAAAACTGAANTTAATTAAATGTGAAGTAATTTGGCCTAGAGGTAGGAGTTAGGTGCCATCTCTTGATAAATATAATAAAATTAAATTAACATTTAATACTTAATTTAGAAGGTTCTACTACAGAAGAAAAGAATTGGCCCAAAACAGGATTTGAACCTGCAACTCCCGCTTGCCATGCAGATGCATTGTCAGTTATGAAAACTAGACCAACATCCAATCAAAAAGTATAAAAATTGATAATATAAATTATTTTTAAAAATTCCTTTTAAACTTTAAATTTAAATAAACATTGAAGAATGTATTCTTATATATTTTTATTTTTATACTTTTTGTTTTGTGGAGTTAATCAATTTGGCAAGTGAGTGGCTCAAATATTAAATATTGTACTTAGTTCATAATTTTAAAATTAAAAACAAACCATTTCTATTACTATCCAAGCAAACATTAATTCTTTCTTTAAATCACTATACCTCAATGAAGTGTTCTTTTTACCATTTAATAATATGACTATTGATTTTTTTGTAATGTTTGCTTAATACAAAGTGCTAATTTTTAAATCCTTTCAATTTTGTATTAATGGGGTTTGACATGAATCCCAAATCTCCTTTCCATTGGTTCAAGACTATCATTATCACTTAACATACTTCAGCAATATAATACAAATTTATGACTATAAATTCTTAGAATTACTATATTAAAATAGTTAAATATAATAGAAACTTGATTATCCAAAACAGTTTTCAAAAGAAATAAAAACCAGAAACAATACACAGCACAGTACAATATACAGAAACCAAATTCTCCATTTAACTGGAAGTAACTATTTTATCTGACAACTGCAGTGCAATAAAAACTAGGTTATAGACACAAAACATTTAAGTAAATTAATTTGCCTTCAAATACAGTAATTACATTAAAGTATTTATTGCTCAAGAAACTTTAAATGCACAGTGCTTGATGTACCCCAAACAAAAAAAAAAGTTTCTGAATTATCCAAAATTTCATTTTTCCAGAAACATTCCTGGCCTCGTCATGTTTGGATAATCGTGTTTCCACTGTAAATTTTAAGTAAAAACTAAACATTATGTGTTTAAATTTAATCAAAAACTGCATTATACGTTAATAAACAAATCTGATCTTATCATTTATATATTGCTTACCATGTTCATCAATTTTTGGTCCCTCTGGCATCTTTTCATAAGTAGCTAAATCCTTTTTAAAATTTATACATTTTTTAATTAAAACCATACATTTTTCATCTTAATTTTCAATAACTGAAATGAAAACGATACCTTTATAAGTGTTATTATTGCTCCACAATCATCTTTACTAGCATCTCTGAGGATAAACATAATGAATTTCGCCTCCAAATATCAAGATAATGCCTAAGTGTATAAGTGAACAAAATGATATATACTTTATATTAAGTCTGCAAAATTAAATTATAATTTAAATGAAAATATATACAAAATAATTTTCTAGAAGATAATCTACAATATTTAAACAAACAGTTGTATCAATTTGGTATTTAGAATGAATCTGAGTGTAACTAGTGATTCAGTGATTTTATTTACTTGATCATCAGTGGGCACAGACTTGTAAATACTGTAATTTCCTGCTTATAATTGGCAAATGCAATTTTTGTCAACAAAATGTTTTTGCCATATAACCTGTGTAAGTTTCATGCCATCATTTATTTGCTTTCTTGGCACATCAGCAATGAAACATACAATATGTAAGGGCATTTAATAATTAATAGTAGTACAGTATTCTGAAATCTAGGTAAAAAGTAAACAACCCATTTTAAAACAATAATAAAAGTTTAAAATTCAAAATTATAAAATATATTTTCTGATTTACAATAACTTGTATCCAAACAACTGAAATTAATATATTAAAAAAATTTTTTTGAGTCCAATCAGATTTCACTCATTATTGGCATAGTTGAATGTAATAATCCATTTTTACCATTGGAATTTTAGAACACTTAAAAGATTTTATTTCTATATTAGTAGAAATAATATTAATTTATAGGAGTAGGAACAGCAGTGGAACTTCAAATTTTGGGATCCCATGCAAATGTGGCAGTAAAGGCCTTCTAGTGAACTTCCAGCCTCTTCTGAATACCAATATATATTATCAATTTCCAATATTTTGTAACTTAATGCATTATTGTATAGTCTCAGATTATGTAAGCTGGAAATATTTATCACATTTTCAGCCTCATTCAGAGACCTGCCTCATGTTAACCAAGACTTCAACTGGTAGGTGGGTGGTAGCCCCGTGATCAGGGCGACCTAGAATCAGATCCCAACAGGTCGAAAAAACCCAGGAATTTTTCAGGTGGCAATCCATCCCTAGTCATCCCGTAAAGGGCTGGCTAAAAACGCCTCTTAGCACCCACAAGGCAGAGAGTAAAAACACACATATACGGTGGCACGCTCGAGATATAATCTCAGGAGAGCAGAGTTGAACAGATAAAAAAAAAGTTTTTAATGGAACCTGAATAAAATTCCCACCTTATGCGGCCACTAATTCATAAGTAATATAGAAATAGAACACACCACACAATATAAATAAATGAATTTTAATTAGGAAAAATGTTTTTGAAAAATTTACTAGTGTTTCTTTTCCTTTTACTGTGGGGCGCCAACCCCTTGGTCTACCCCATGGGTGCGCCACTGCACAGTGTATATATAAACACACATATTCTTCTAAACACTGTATTGAATGGGCGTTTTGACCTTCCAATTAGATTTATCATCTCCTAAATAAACAGAATAACGATAAGTCCATGAATAAGTAAAATATCGAACTGGAGGAACTACACAGTACGTATATACCGATTTAATATTTCGTTAAGTTACGCGACACGACAAACACGTGTTCTACTCTCGCCGATCAGCTAGAGTCGGAAATTGACGACTTACGTGAGCTTACCCTCCTTTCGATCCCCGCTGCTCTCTTTATCAACGTGTCACGTGTTTCTGCGCGAACGGAACATAAGTCGTAGTGACGGGCGATATAAATCGATTATTACGAAATATCGATGATTCTTCAATATTTTTGACATTCTTATCTGTGTTTTGCTGAACTGAAAAATCAATTTTTTTTTTTTTTGAAAGTTGTTTTCGCACTCGACCGCCGCGTTGCATCGTTGCAACGTTGCCAACCTTCTGTCGTGAAAACCCCTAAATATACCAGAAATTTCCCCTGAAATTAAAAGAGTTCTCCCTAAAAACTGAAACACATTTCTCTACAGTTTCTCAAGCTTTGCATCGAAAAAAAAAAAATATATATATATATATATTCTTTTGACAAGACAGCGAAACAGATTTTCCCTTTAGGGCGCATGCAGCGCGAAAACAGTCGTGTGTCGTGTGACTTTTAGCTCCTAATCATGGCTGAAACTCCACTAACCAATATGGGCAGAATTTACATCTCTTCCTAAACTATTTCTCCTCTTTCGCTGATTTCCGCTAAATTTAGATGAAAATTGGCCTTAATTAATATAGCAGGTTGGAAACAATTGTATTACACTTTGGGTACGTTTATTAGTAATACATTTTTCATTTTTGGCTTTTCTCCATATGGGCACTAAGAAACCCTTTTATTCTATATTCATCATAATTTCGACCAGGCCCGCAATGAAGCGACCGGCTGGTGAAGGACGGCATTCAAAATCAGACCACACCCAAAAATCTCTGGGGTTTTTCGACTCGTTCGGTTTCGATTTTGGATCCTCAGAACAATAAACCGACTGCCACAAACGTATAGTGTAACCCAGTATAGTATACTATTTTACTGACCTATATATTATAGGTTGCTTTGGTGTAACCGAAGTATTACTAAGGATTCCGTAAATATGGAATGTACTAAATCCTATATAAGTGAACAAAATGATATATACTTTATATTAAGTCTGCAAAATTAAATTATAATTTAAATGAAAATATATACAAAATAATTTTCTAGAAGTAATCTACAATATTTAAACAAACAGTTGTATCAATTTGGTATTTAGAATGAATCTGAGTGTAACTAGTGATTCAGTGATTTTATTTACTTGATCANATAGTATACTATTTTACTGACCTATATATTATAGGTTGCTTTGGTGTAACCGAAGTATTACTAAGGATTCCGTAAATATGGAATGTACTAAATCCTATTAATTTTTTTCTATAAATTAATAATTTATTCCTATAAAGTTTTCTTCGGCATTCTGAAAACTTTGTATAAAGTTTCGTAATCGGTTTGTTATGTTTAATTGGTAGTAGAGGAAGAGACACGATCGCTTTATTCTTTCTACAGAAGAAAAAAAAACTAGAAAATAGGTCAACGATATTATAAAAGTATAAATAGAAACCGTATATATTTGAGCATCGGTGGTTCAGTGGTAGAATGCTCGCCTGCCACGCGGGCGGCCCGGGTTCGATTCCCGGCCGATGCACATCCTTTTTTAGTCCGACATTTCATTTCTAATTAAATATTTTTAGCGAGTATAATTTTTAATGGTACATTTTTTGAAACAACGTTTTCGATGGGAAGACGAAAATAATATATACATCTATATCTATATATATATATAAATGGACGTGTGTGTCCCTATATTTCACTTTTCCGCAAAAAACTACACATTGCACATGAATGCTGTTTGTATGTGGTGGTAGCCCCAAGTCTCCATTCGTGCACTATGAGGGTTGCGTCTCGATAGCTATAAGGGTGCGGAAGATATGGGCTTGAAAGTGATTGAAAGTGAAAGATTTTCTATTTCGATTTTAAAAATTTTCGAATTCGAATTCGTATTCGAATTAGTTCGGTTATAGAACTATTGTAAATGTTCCAGAAAATTGAAAAAAATTGAAAATAGTTCGTTTGACTGGACGTAAAAATTCTCTAATTAGTCTGGAAACGGGGGACCTAATTCTTGCATTCTGTGAAAACGGGTAAGATTGGCTATAATGTAATTATCTTAATCTTCACTATCGTTACTTTTTGCCCACAAATAAAAACCCAGCGAAGCGGGTCTTTGCAGCTAGTATAGAATAAAAATACAAGTTAAGTACGGCTAAATGCTTCCCGGTTATCATTTGTACTTGAGTTTGGCTTTCTTTTATTTAACTCTTTCCGTCCTGTGTGTACTAATTGGGCCACTTTTTTTGTAAGCCCATTATGGATGGTGAAGGACGGGACCCAACGTTTCCGGATGGATAGCCCCGGAAATATTGTTCCTTAAAATTTGAGGGATCAATGATCCCGCCAAGTACCACCGTCGGCCACCTCTACCTACTACGACGAGCAGGAACAAGGGCCCGCAGCTACAAAAATAAGCCATCAAAGGCTTTAATCACCGACCCAATGGCCGCGATCAAATGGTGTGCTCCGACATGTCTCCGCAACAGATAAGTGGGAACCAGATACACACATTCTATCTAAGCCATAGGCCGAGAAGAAAAATTCGTGGAGTTTCTCGACTCTTCCAGATCCGATGGCGAGATCTCTGGAGTGGTAGCTGCTACCTTAAATATTCGGCCATCCGGCCATTTAAGGGTGTCTATGAACAAAGATGTATGTACGGCGCATATTCCAAATCTTTTACAGCAAATTTCATTTGGAAATTAAATTATTGAATATTTGAAAGCATACAGTTTAAGTTAAGTTATTTTTCTACGTAGTCGCCAGACTTTTCTAAACATTTTCTTCAGCAGGAGACATGAATGGTGCACGCGCTTCTTGACCGCACGTCCGAATGGCCGAGCGATGGTCAAGATGGCAGTTACCACTCTGGGGGACCCGGAATCGAATCCGGACGGGTCGAAAAATCTTCAGGAATTTTTCGGGAGGTGGTCCGAAAAATTTACCACCCGGTCGATCCATTGTGGGCCTGACCCAACGAGATAGAATAACATAGAGTGCCAGTAGTGGTGATTACAGCGCCACTTTTTGAAGTTGATTGAAGAGAAGGAAGCCATGACAGTTTCAGGGGGGTTGAAAGCGAAGCGTACCGTAAGAAATAATTATGGATATTTTTGTGTCGCTATCAATTGTACAAACAGTTACAAGAAAGGTTCAGGAATTTCATTTCACAAGTAAGTTATAATTATTAATTTTGCTCATACTATACTTTTCTATGTCTAATAAAATGTTTAAATATTAATTTAATAAAATGACCACAGTTTCAAATAATAGGTAATACGTATCCTGAATGCCATTTCTTTTAAAGCAAGGTCTTTATAATTATTAATTTTGCTCACACTAAACTTTTCTATGTCTAATAAAATGTTTAAAGATTAATTTAATAAAAGTAAACGAAAAGTGTCGAACTTACTTCGAAATGCTGTCTAATTTATAAAAATTTAAATAATTAGAAATGTTTTGGTTCTAGCCTTATACATATCAAATTATAAATTTTACAGTGGTTAATATCAGTGACAAGTAAATCACATTCCATTCTTGTAATAGTGAAATTTAAAAATTTTTCTTTGTCAGGTTTCCACTCACTGACGAATCTCTTCTTAAGAAATGGCTTATACTAATGCGACGCCATCGTTGGAAACCAAACAATAATAATAGAATTTCTTCATCTCATTTTGAAGAAAAGTGCTTCAGTTATAATAATGGTAGAAGATATTTACAACCAAATTCTGTTCCTATAATTTTTTCATTTCCTTCACATCTTCAAAAAATCCGTGCAATAAAACGTTCAGAAAGAAAACAGTCTAATAAAAGAAATTCAAATAAGATTGTCAATTTAAAAAACATTATTCAAAGGCTCGGAGAATTGCTTTCTAAATCCGATGCTATAATGACAGAAAATAACTTTAATAGACTGCTTCGTGATCTATTAAAACATCAGCTTTTTGATAATGAAGGCAATGAATATCCAGAAGAAGATAAAAAGTTTGCTTTAACTCTTCGCTTTTATTCTAGTGATGCATATGAGTATCTAAGACAGTTTATTAAACTATCTGCTCCTAGTTCTNCTATACAAAAAACATAAAAAACAAATTTAATACAGTATAGGAGAAGGTGGTATTATGGAACACTGCGGGTATTATGGAACCACCCCATTTCGAACTGATAATAAAGGCGAACTGTAGCGGAATGTGGCTGAACTAAACTAGGCAGACATCCATAGCAAGGGGAAAACCCGTTTTACTTCAGTTAAACAGTTGTCCGTATTTAATCAGCAAATTTGTTTTTTTCAAAATTCGCAAGTTTTGAATGCTAAGTGAATTTAATTATTTTTAAAATATAAATCGTATAGTTGTAGGTTCACTGGTGCATGTATTCCGTTCCAGAGACTTAAGCCTGGACTCCACATTACCGGAATCCGCGACGTAATCGTAAAACTAAAAGCCAAACTGACGAAACTTTCAGTTTTGTAATGTTCGGTTGGACAGAAACAAGACCGAAAGCAGAGTTAAGCCTGTACTCCACATTACCTGAAAACAGAAACTCAGAAACAGAACTGAAACATATAGAGTTTCCGTTTCAGTTATGTTTTCGTTTTAACTCGACACCACTAGAAATGCGCCATCTGTTGATCAGTTCTGTAATTGTCGTAGAGTCAAACATGGACGACGCTACGGATTTTGCCACGATTTCTCTGCAAAAAATGTAAATAATCTTTGAATTATTTACATTTTTTGTCGTTCAGACATCTGTATTTTCTAACTTGTTCGATGAAGAATTCCAAATCTATTTATTTCCTCGTCGTTTTCGCTACACTTTCTGCCATTACGACAATCAAACTACACGTGACTAATGCACGTGACTACGCGTCACAAATCCTTGCGTTTTTATTGGTTGCAGTACGACAGAACGCAGGACGAAAACGGAAAAGTTAAATAATTTTTAACTCTGCTTTCAGTCTTGTTTCTGTCCAACCGAACGTTACAAAACTGAAAGTTTCGTCAGTTTGGCTTTCAGTTTTACGATTACGTCGCGGATTCCGGTAATGTGGAGTCCAGGCTTTAAAAATTATTTAACTTTTCCGTTTTCGTCCCGCGCTTCTGTCGTACTGCAACCAATAAAAACGCAAGGATTTGTGACGCGTAGTCACGTGCATTAATCACGTGTAGTTTAATTGTCGTAATGGCGGAAAGTGTAGCGAAAACGACGAGGAAATAAATAGATTTGGAATTCTTCATCGAAGAAGTTAGAAAATACACATGTCTGTACGACAAAAAATGTAAATAATTCAAAGATTATTAACAATATCATTGTTAATAAATGCAGAGAAAGCTTGGCAAAATCCGTAGCGTCGTCCATGTTTGACTCTACGACAATTACAGAACTGATCAACAGATGGCGCATTTCTAGTAGAGTCAAGTTAAAACGAAAACATAACTGAAACGAAAACTCAATATGTTTCAGTTCTGTTTCTGAGTTTCTGTTTTCAGGTAATGTGGAGTTCAGGCTTTAGGGGTACATATTAATCTGTGTGATTTTCACTTTTTTAAAGTTTGGTGCCGACAGGAATTAAGTTAACCCAAGATGGAGATGCGTGAAATATTGACCCCATTGGTGCTTTTAATATGGAACCCAACTCCCCTGGTGTTCACTATTACCAACAAATTCAAACCATAAAATAATGTTTTTACGTTTTATTTTATTTATGAAAACATTTTTTAAATTTAAATTCTATCTTAACAAGAAATAAAATGTAAGATAACAATCGAAATAAACATTTTTTTTTCATGAAAAAAAATATCGTCTGCTTACAAAATAGCGAAACTGAGCATGCGCGAAGTGACAGTNATGACTTAACTTGCCAGATTATATGATACGAATAATTCTTTATTAATTAAGATCACTAAACACTTCAACGAGCTACTCTCGCTCCGTTTGTTTTTTACAACCTCTTTTCGTCCCGCCACCTCGGCATCTACACAATTACATTTCGTTTATTTGAATCGTCAACATATACTGTATTACATTACATTTAATGTTTATTTAAATCATCAACATATATTACATTACATTTCTACTTCAGATATACTAATAATACATTCTAATAATACTAATATATCCTAAAAATAGCAGATTGTCATTGGCAACGGCAAAAGAGTGGAAACATCATTCGCACTTGTTCGAAGAAAGTCCATTGTTCGTCTCACGTAACTGCCGAACGGAAAGTCCGTTGTTCGCAGCAAGTCCGTTGCTCGAGTCACGTAACGGTCAAACAGAAAGTCCGTTATTCGCAGCGTCCGTTATTCGAGGGGTACGTTATACGAGGCACCACTGTATTAATTTTATAAATATTCAAAATGAAGAATTGTTGAGTTTTAGTTCGAGAAATTAACAGACAATATTTTAATTACTTAAAAAAATTCATTAATATTTAAATTTTGTTTTGTTAAAATTATAATTGAGAATAAAAACATTAAAAACAAATCCTGTTAATGATAAATAAACAAAACAAATAAATTTGGGCTTATCAATGGTTGAGTGACTAATATTCCTAATACTTGTATTTAGTCAGTTAGCCATTGGTTGCGGGTTTGCACCTGATGTGGAACAGGCAGGTCACGTGGAGTTTCCCGGAATTTTTTTCATGTGTCTAACACCTGAATAGGGCTAGTTTCCTATAAAAATCCCTCCCAAGGGGCATCCCCGCTTGGCAGATCGCCCTTGTGTTGCGTCACATTATCCCATCAAACCACACTGAACAGTCCTAAATAAAGTCGGATTCTGCTAAAAAAAAGAAAAATATACAATAAATTATTTTATTATTAAAATTAATTTATTTACAATTATATTAATTGGTCTAGTCATGATCTATTCCTGTTATATATTACATAATAATTAATGCACTATTTATAATACTGTACTAAAAAAATTAAAATGTTAAGCTGTTAACTGTGGGAGTATTGAAGATGCTCGTATATGAAGATGCTCGTCGACGTTAAGAGATTTTATTTAAAAATAACTTATATAGACTAGTCTTGGCTTTACTGAACAGTCTTTTATGAAATCAGAGATGAAACTAAAATTTCAACCCATTCATTATTATGTTGCTTAATTATTGATAAAATGGAAATTAAAAAGACAAGTTGATTAGGATGGGAAAGAAGTAATAGATATATTGATCTTGGTCACGGAAATCTTAAGGCTGATGATACTCCTATGGCAACACAAGTACTTGTAGTCAAAAGCACTTTTAGTCACAGCAGTCAACAAATAACCCGCTCTATCTCACTATGCCCCCGACCTTTAGACACCAAAATTTAGCAGTATCAATGCCACCTACATACAAGTTACCATGCCAAACTTCGTTCCTTAATTTTCACCCCATCCTGAGATATTAAACCAAATAGATGCAAACACACGCATACCCACGGATTTTGTTTTTTTTTTTTTTTTACTTTGAGTTCAAGCGGTCTCAAAACTTGAAGATTTGCAAGAAACTCAAATTTGACACGATTCCAATACTTCTTCTTTTTATGTATACAGAACAAAAAAAAACTATCTAACTTGGCAATGATATGGCTATTGTTAGCGCTGTTCTGTTTAACGGGGCTTGATTTTTTACTAATAATTTGGATCGTTTAAAAATTCATATTGAACCCTTTGAAAGCTTAACTGCCATTTTCACCAAAGAAAAACTCTTAAGAAAAATATTTTTGTCTGGATATCAATTGCTTTTTACATTAAGACCCAAGATGACGACATACAGTATTAGTACAGCATATGCAATTCATGCAAGGACATGCAATAAAGTTACACGCACATGCACTGAACGTTTCATCGTTCAGTAAAATAGTTATAAAAAAGCTGTAATTATAAAAAATTTGAACTTTTAGTATTCTGGATAACGTTTGTAATAAAAATCATTCGTTTAAGCGCAATTTTATGCTTAGAAGCGCGAAACTAAGCCATAAAAGTAAAATAGCTCTCCAGGGAACCCCGTGAAATTTGATTTATCAACCCGAAAGTTTTGTCAGATCCTCACCCAAGCTTTAAGTTTAAAAGTTGAGCTTTCTAAACCCAGTAGTTGTTTTCTAAGAACGTATGCAGCGCCGGATAAAGAAAAGAAAGAAAAGCAGCAGAAGAAAATACAGATTTTTCTGGAGATTTTTTCATTTTTCGATTGCTTATGTTTTGCCATTCCCTTTACAGAAAAATCTGAAATTTTGCACACTAAGAAAATAATTTTCTTTAAAACGAGATATTCATAATTATTATAGACGTTTCGGGGGCAGAGAAATCAACTCCCGAAAGTTGTCAACTCTGATTCCTGTATGTATAGTCAGTCAATCGATGACTTTTCGACTTGGCGTGGAGTCACTGCCGTGACTCTCGCTTTATTTTTCGGAATTTCAAATGAGCTCTTTATAATTTATCTTTCATCTTTTTACCGACCGAAGGAAAAAATGCCAATTGCTGCAAAATTTGAGGGCATCAGCATATCTCCCCTCACAAAACTTAGTTCATCTATGCATATGCCTGCGTACCAACTCAGGCGATCTACAAATGTTGCCGATTATCAGTTTAAAGACCGATAGTAGTTCTTAACGCAATGATTCAAATTGTAAACAATAAATAAATAACAAATTTAAATATACTTTATTCCATTATAATTTATACATTTACTGTATTTCTTACGTAATAAAAACAAATATATCTAAAATAGTGTTATAATTGTGACAATTTTAAACATTTTTTGTCTTAAAAATTATGGTGTGTCTTAGAAATCTTATTAAATTCAAACCGTGTCGCAAATCCAAAGAAAACTAGAAAACATTTGAATAAGACAATGCACGAAAACATCTGTAAAATTGGATGCTTTCGGGCAAGATTTTCTTTGTAACTAGCCCATATAAAAACCTTTGTAAAATGGTTATAAATAATGCTTACACAGAATTTTTTCCTTTCTCTTTGGATTAAAAACACTAAAAGAAACACAAAATTTGCTGCACAAAGATCTGCAACTGTATTAGACAGTTCACTGTTAGCATAAATAGACATTCCATATCACCATATATTTTCTAAGGAAATCACATCGTGTAAACAAGTACACTAGCTACAAAATAGAGTAATGTTATACGGCTGAACACTTCTTTCTTTCTTATGGCTGCATGACAACCCGTTTTCTCTTGCTGATAAACGAAGTTTTTTTTGCTATACGGTTGGAAATAGTATGCTCCGATCATGTTTTGATAATTTTTAGCATTTGTACGACCATTTACATCATCCAGTTTTATTTATCCACTGTAAAACACCTACCTAAATCATATCTCCCCTTTCTGTTGCAGCGAGAGACGATATAGCGTCCCGACTCCCGTCAGAACATCGCCCCGTTCAGCGGAGCGAGGGTCGATATTAAAGCTCCGACACCGATAGCGATATTACTCTGTTTAAAGTATAAAGCCAGGGTAGCCAAGCTCCTTGATAGTCCGAGCCATTTTTCAAAATTTGAAATTTTTCGCGAGCCGCAATTAAATACGTATTAAAAAGGTATGCAAAAATTTCAGATTACAAATTATATCCGTAGCAAGAGTGATTCAAATTGTTTCCTCCAGAGCACAATGTCAACTGTCCATTGCAATGACAGTTTACAAATTCAAAGTCGGTCTGGAGTCGGTCGATAACGGACGATTACGCCACTGTTTATGTTCGTTCGCACACTTTTCGATGAGTCATATCATTCTTAACTTAGACGGAAATGAAATTTGTTACAACGTTGCACTTAGTCTTTCATATTTGTTGTTAGTAATTTAAAAGACATTTTGAAACACATACGGAACGATAATAATTTTTTAAACTATAATAACACAAAAATGAAAAGGGAACTCGGGTACATTTATCGAGAGCCACAAATAATCCTTCAAAGAGCCGCATGTGGCTCGAGAGCCGCAGGTTGGCCACCCCTGGTATAAAGTATTATAAAATGACTCACGTTATTAATTGTGTTGTGATGTTTCTCGAATTTGCCAAGTTTGTAGTAACTGTGTTCATATTTTGCTGCTGCCATTTTCGAAATCCTCGGAAATTTGTTTTCATTGGAATTTTTCGAATTCCTCAATTCTGTTGTGAGTTTTCGTTTTCTTTCTTTATTTCTTCTTATTTTTTATTCTAAACTTTTCAAAAAAACATTGATTTTTATCAATGGAAAATTTTGAAGAACGATTTGATAAGGACGATTTCAACAATGATTTAATTTCATTGTTGATCTGTTAACAATTGTTAAAATATTGCATTGTTGTAATGACGTCACGAATGACGTCGATCGGCGTTTAGTCTTTTAATTCGTACAAAATTTATATTTTTGAAAAATAAAATATTATATTTTAATTATGGAAGTGTCAATGACACGCATAACTTAATATAGATCGGTATTTATTGTTAATAGGTATCCGGATTTTGTCAGACCTATTGTAAAGTTTATCGTGGAAGCTGAATATTAAAATAATAAATTGGTCATTAACATATTCAAAATACAACAATTTAATTATTGTTTTAGATGAATAAAAAATATCCGATATGTTTTTGATAAAATAAAAACTTTTTCGTTATCTTTCTTTTAGCAATCTGAAATGAATCTGAATTTTCAATTCCATTAGTTACAATTTTCTGCGTAAAATACATAGAAATCCTACGATGTCGGCCCTAATACAAGACGTATGGCATAAATTTCTCAATTATGAGGTGTTTTTGAAGTTTTCATGATATCCTTGTAAGGACCCGAAAACACTCGGAACAACGCAAACTTTTAAAAGAATTTTATAAAATGATTACGTAAGATTGTTGGTATAAAAACGTGGAAATTTCGTATCCGTATAAAGAAATGTTCGATCTAACAAGAAAAAAGAGAGTAGTTCTCGTATTTAACTCTCAACAACGCCCCGGGGCAATCTACTTCCGAGCAGACTTCAGGAGATTATCACCTGAGGGACAGGCACCTTCCACGGAAAAGAGAGGATCCAAGAAATTTTATTTCACCCAACAACGGTAGATCTTTGATATTGTAAGCATTCTTTTGTAACAATAAATCGGGACCATAATTATGTAACTGTGAAGTTTGTCTCTGGATAATTCGCTCCCACATACGATCCGGATCTACTCCGTCATTCTAAGATTTTAGCGCGATTCGGCAATTTCACATCGTCATTACAACAGATGTAAAACTAATGGCCGAATGGTCGAGCTGTTAATATGGAGGCTCGCTGCTCAGGTTTTCTGAAATCGAATCCGGATTGTTGACAAACATCGGGAATTTTTCAGGGGTGATCCATTCTGGGTGTCGTTCCCCGTTCTTCACATACTGGCAATTCCACTATGGGAATGCCAATGTAAAAAAAAATCTGCAGATGTTTACATTTTTGGACTCAGTGGACCTTTCAACGTCGAGAAATGCAAAAAGAAAAGTTCAGGGTTTATTTTATAAGCATGGATGTTAATGTATAAGTGTGGGATGCACAATTTTGTTCACAACTTTTTTGAAGCTTAATAGCTCCTGTGTTTTTGTCATATATTTCTGACACTTTGTAGGGAGATGCTATTAAATTTTGTTGAATTTAGGTCGAAGGTGTGAGGACTTAAATGTTACTGGGAAAGTTGAGCAACTCGTGCTAGTTTATTTAATAAAGAAATGTTACAATTCTCAAAAAAATAGCGAGGTTAAGGCCGAAGTTTTAAACGCGAAAATGTGTAAGTCAGCACCTCTTTCCTGTAAACCTAGAAGTTTGACAATGGTGTTTGGTTCCAAATGCAACATACATGTAGAATTTTTAAAATAAGATATAAATAATGTAAAGGTGGAAGGCAATGTGTTTAGTTTTTCCTTAACTCCATGTTGGTTTCAGGTTACATTAGGTTAAAGTTGTGGGGCAACAGATTTATATGGTGTCTACATGGAATTTTCCAAATATTTCATGTCTACCGTGTTTCCCCGAAAATAAGACATCCGCAGAAAATAAGACCTAGCACAGATTTTGCTGAATTGCGAAATATAAGACCTCCCACTGAAAGTAANAAGTGACTCGTACAAGATGGAATTCATATAACACAGACTTATCTACAGTGTTATAGGGGGGTCTACTGGTATATCCGCATTAAAGGTGCCGGTAAGAAAACGTTTGGAGGAGAGATCAATACACCCAATTGACGGGTACCCACTGCTGTGTGTTGTTGGTGTTGTCTAACGCCTTTTCCAGCGTCAGTATCGTTTCTTCGATATCGTTATTGACGATGATCAGGTCGAAGAAATGTCGGTACGCCTGTTTTAGAATATCGCTCTCTATTGCCAACCGCTGAAGACTTCCGTCCGTCTGCAAATAAATTAATTCTGTATCGTGATACACCCAAATACGAATAGTTCAAAAAGTATGAATTTCAAACGAATTATAAGGTTAAAATATAAAGTGTTTGGAATGATTGTAATTTCTGTCGAGAATGGTGTTTCTGCCTGAGGCAAAACTCTTGCCACTTCTACTTTCATTTGCCTCTCTAGTGCTGCATTCTTGTATGATCTATTTATAAACAACTGTACTGTATTTGGTTTATTATTTTTCCTCTTCCTTTTCTCTTTTCTGAATATTTTAATCACTCATTAATTTTTTTACCTCTATGTCCTTAATATAACAATATAAAAACAAAAAAGTAAAACATTAAGTTTTACTTTTTTGTTTTTATATTGTCCACTTGCACCTTATTTATAAACAGGACTTATTAAACTGGTGTAGTTTCTGATTAGCAAAGAGAGGAAGCCTTAGTGGAAAGGTAAAACAAAGTATCTTTATTTTCACCTGTACACTGCTTTTACCCTGTAGTCCTCTTAGCCCACCAGGAGCCAAGTAGTTTCATTCCCTGAGCATTGGGAGTTTGGTTATGGGTTTGCTCCTTGTCAGGATGGGCAGGCCACATGGAGTTTTCTCCACGTCTGTAACACCTGAATAGGGGTCCATTATCCTTAAAACGACCTCCCAGAAGGTATCCCCCTAGGAGGATCATCCAGGTGTTGCATTGCCATAACTTAACAAAACTCTGTAGGACCCTCTTTGAGGTTTATAACATTCTATAATAATTGTACAGGTACTGTGCAACTGTACTTTTGTATGGCTTGGCTTAATCCCCCTCCCAGTGTGGTCATCATTTATGAATGGCCCTGTACATTAAATTATTATACAGAATTACAATACAGTACATTATAATTATACAATAATTCGTTATTATTTATAGTTCTTTTTACTAAAACTATGTTCGTAATACTTTGGTAAAATTTTTAAAAAATTATTAAAAATAATGATGATTTTAAAAAAGGACCCAATAATTGACAGACCACCCAATTATTATGAAAAACATTTCTTATTTTACAAATGTAAACTACAACATTACCCTTAATTTTTTAATAGTTTTATCATTTTATACAGGAGTAAAATAGAAAACATTATGATAATTATGTTATGCTCTGTTTTTANGACCAAGAAACAAATTTGTTAAGTTGAGAAACACTAGGAATTTTACAGAGGATTGGTCTGTTAATTAATTAAGATATGCTGGGTCCCACAACTCACCACTAGAGTACCTCATTTGGGCCTAGGCAAACCAACAACGGAAATAAGTAAAGGAAGATAAATGTACTTTACAAATGTAAACTACAACATTACCCTTAATTTTTTAATAGTTTTATTATTTTATACAGGAGTAAAATAGAAAACATTATGATAATTATGTTATGCTCTGTTTTTAGATGCTTTATGTTGGTATTGGTGTTGTATTAATATTGGACAGTAAAGAAAATGTAATTGTTAACTTATATCAGATATTGTTGGGTATAATATCATTGTTTAAAAGTTTTTATACAATTGTTACAGAATGTTTAAACTTACTGAAGAGGAGCCTATAGGATAAAAAGAATGTACAGGTGAAATAAAGATACTCTGTTTTACCTTTTGACTAAAGACTTCCTCTCTTTATTAATCAGAAACTATGCCAGTGTAATAAGGTCCAAGCAGACATTATAAAAATAAAAATTTTAATCATTCATTTTGCTATACCTTTCACTTTACCTTTTACTTCAGAAAGTGGCCTTGTCACCTTACCTCTAATAAAGAGGCATGCAGTCTTTCAATTGCCACTACCAATCAATTGGTAGTGGCAATTGCAGGCATGCCACTACCAATCAATTGGTAGTGGCATGCAGTCTTTGAAAAATGTGATCTTTCCTTCTCAAAGGATTCCACTCAAGAATATGTATTTTCCAAGAGCAACCGTGCATTTCGGAAGTCAGTGGGTTAATTGCATCAAAAGTGTTGTTTTATAGATGTGTAGATTTCCTTTGTGTTACTAAAAATAATAATAAAAAGGGAATCTGCATGCCTGTGTTATCTACCATGTTGCCGTGTCCTTTAATTAACTTTGGATGATAGCAGACAACATTCGAATATTCTATTGAAGATCCCAAAGTAATATATTATGAACTTCAACTTTACTAAAACATATACAATTAAACATCATACTGGAGGTTTACTTGCTACAAGTAATGTTTTATAAATGCATATTAGTGTTAAGACTGCATGTTTCATTTTCCTTTCTCATATTATTTAATTGTAAAGTTGAAAGGGATTATCATATTAAAATTTAAATCACCTAAGATGCTTTTTAATCATCTACATTATTTGGTCAATTCAAAGTTATTTTATAAATATGTTTATATACAGGGTTATTACAAATGAATCATAGGTTTTCAAGCAACTGTAATTTGACAATAATTCAGTATAATTCAGATTTAACAATAGGCGATACATTAAAAGAACTAGAATCTGTCTAGGCTTGTGTCGTAGAACTACAGATGTTCTGTGTGTTCCTTTAATAATACAATGCGTGTCCAAGCAGTAGTCCAGTTTGCCCTATATGTTGCAGCAATTGGTCATCATTGCAGCAGTAATGCATCCTGGAGCTGTGCCAAAGATGTGGGTGATAAAGGCATGTAAACTGTATCCTTTACATACTCTCACAGATAAAAATCATGGTGTAAGGCCTGGAGATTAAGAAGCTATCTGTACAGTGCTGTCACTGTTATTACAATGCCCAATCCAGTGATATCAAAGTTCTGTATTCAGGTATTGTTGGAATGCATGCTGTATGGTGCCTAGGAATGAGTACTTCCCATATTCCAAAACACAAAATACCTTTTGATCCATAATCACCTTTGTGCTGCCATAAAAATGTCTTTATGCACATGTTTCAAATTTGGAGCATTTCTTTTTTGTTTTGTATCTGTTACAGACAACCCACCTCGATACTTTGTAAGTAATGGGGTTTTAAAACCTGATGATTAATCTGTAATAACTCTGTTACTGTTTTTTTTTAAATTACATTTGCATGTGGAACAGTTATTAGAATTGCTATAACAAAATTTTGCAACTTACATCTTCAACATTGGTTAAAGAAGGAGCATCTATAAACACCACATAAGGGGCGTATTCCGCCGTACGGAGTATCTTTAATGCCTAAACATAAAAAAAACAATAACTTTGTTATTAAAAAATCATAGAGAATAATAATTTAATTTTAAAAATTATTATGGTTATAATGGATTTTCAAATCTATAAATAAGTTCTATTGCTCCATTGAATATTAATATAACCTAACTAAACTTGAGTTGTCAGATTATTTTTTTGTCAAGATAATGATTATTTTTTGAAAATCTGTGGATGATACAAATTGATGCCGGACCATTATCACTAAATCTACTGTAACGTGTGAAGATATAAGACGAAAATTTGAATGAAACAGAAGAAAAATTATTAAAATAAAAAATTTCATATAATTGGTAAGAAGCCATATATAATTTCTGAAGGAATATTTGAAAATTTCTGGATATGATTTACACCAGGCCACTGATTTAAAGACTGCTAAATTCTGCAAAAATTTTTAATTCTGATGTTCTGCTCGATCAAAAGTTAAATGTCAGCTTTTGGTAAATGGAAACAAGTTTTTATAAAGAATATTAAAAAACTGATTGTTGTTTTTGATCATTATTTCCTTTGATGACAACGAGGATTAATATTTTTTCAAGGGTCTTAATAGTGGAGATTCTCAAAAGAATATTCAGTTTAACAGTTTTTCTCTGTTAGGCTTGGCTAAGAAGGAAGAGAAATTTTACTTCTTATTCAATAGTTTATGAAAAAATAGAAATTTAAAATGTTCAAAATTTGTATATTTAGTGTCATCCTTGATTATTTATTATTACATCACTATCAGATTTTACTTTAATTTAAATAAAAGTTTTTAAATTAATTTTTGAAACTATAATGAAAGTAGTGTATTTCATTATTACTTCAAATGAATCATTTATATTATTTTATTTAATAATAATAGAGAACTTTATTATAGGTTGGAGAATATCATTATATTATGTAGATAATTCTGTCAAATGCCAAATGATCTGCTGGATTTGTTGGGCTATATTAAGGCTAGTTCAATGATTAGAACAAAGTAATTTGACTAGAAGTAAGGAGTTAGGCTGCCATCTTATGGTAAATTTATTTCTAATTGTTAAATTTACCACAAGATGGCCAGCCTAACTGCCTACCTCTAGTCAAATTACTTTTATATCTAATTATTAATCAGATTTGTTGTTATGTATGTAGATTTGTAATTCAATTATTGATAATTCATTCGTGAATAATCGATATTTCAATTAAAATTATTCAACCTTAATCTTAGATCTATCTATTTTTTCTACTGCATTACAATTGTAAAATATATTATGTAATAATATTTTACTGCATTAACTAAGTTTCACTGTTACTTTATTACATACTTTGGCAATCTTCATAAATTTCATCATTTTTTTCTAAGCACATGTCTACATCTGGCACATCAAAACTGATCTGTACAGTGGCCAATTTTACAGAAATCCAGAAAAATATAAGAAATGGGCTTTTAAGTAGCATTTCTTAGAATGTTAATTCTCAGCGTTATCTTATATATTTAATGCATTACAAGATTTAATAAGATTAGCAAAGGAACCTCCAAAATTGAAATTTACTACAAGTATAAGAAACGATAACAAAAGAAATTGCTCATTCATATAAAGGATCTTCTGAAATGAATGCTACCATTTTAAATTACTGTAATTATGTTAATTATTATCTACGAAGTATGTGATGTACATCAATTGATAGAGTATCTGTCAGAGTTTCATCTCCATTCAAATGTCTTATCATCTACTACCTCTAGAATGCATTGTAAACAAAACTGGCAATTTCAACAGGAAAAGCATTCCCTGTTCTATAGCTTGCAACATTAGAATCACTTGTCATTGAGCAAACTGCAGGAGTCACAGAAGGAGTGACAATAAATATACCTTAATAAATGTAGAAAGAATGAGTATCAATTGGATGTGTGTCGTGTGACAAGGTGCATGCATCGAGAAATTGTAATTGGCAACTATAAAACTTGTTTTCCAATATTTATTTAATGTATGTTACAACATTCTCAGATAACAATTAATGTAATTACAATAATTTAAAATGGTAACATTCCTTTTGGAAGACCCTATATTATATATGATTAAAGAGATAGTGATGTTCAACATTTTCTCAAACTGAATTGTAATTTTTAAGTGATAGCAAATTATTACTACATAAATTTGCAACAAATGAATGTATTNCCACAAGATGGCCAGCCTAACTGCCTACCTCTAGTCAAATTACTTTTATATCTAATTATTAATCAGATTTGTTGTTATGTATGTAGATTTGTAATTCAATTATTGATAATTCATTCGTGAATAATCGATATTTCAATTAAAATTATTCAACCTTAATCTTAGATCTATCTATTTTTTCTACTGCATTACAATTGTAAAATATATTATGTAATAATATTTTACTGCATTAACTAAGTTTCACTGTTACTTTATTACATACTTTGGCAATCTTCATAAATTTCATCATTTTTTTCTAAGCACATGTCTACATCTGGCACATCAAAACTGATCTGTACAGTGGCCAATTTTACAGAAATCCAGAAAAATATAAGAAATGGGCTTTTAAG
>NW_019387023.1:9906-15964 GCF_000671375.1 Centruroides sculpturatus | reverse complement strand
AGGATTTTCTAAAAGAAACTGAATTTTATAATGTGTATTAGAGGATTTTCGTGGTATAATCACGCTATCTAGAAGAAAACAATCTTTAATTCATTTTCAAATCTTAAAAAAAAAATCATTTGTAAATGAAACTTTGCATAAATTTAAGTGAAATATAATTTATTTTATATAATAGAGAAAATTGTTAATTTAACATGTGAGTTACTGTGCGATACAGTAGATTATAATTAATGTACTGTACTGTACAGTACATCTTATTGTAATCAATTTAGTAATAATGATATCAAACACTTTCCTTGTACAGTCTGTAGATTAAATATGAATAATCTTAATGCACCTTATGAAACTGGCATTTATAAGAACTTAAGAAATAATCGTATGTAAGTTATACAGACTAAAGGGCAAATTTTAAGTTGTATACAAAACTAAGAAGGCACAAAATCAGTGTAAAAACCTCATTTGTCAGTATGAAAATCTTTGGTAATCTAAATAAAAAATTCTACGATTGAATTTCGACTAATTTGCGAAAAATCAACAATTTATTTATATCAGGAATGAGTTAGTTCAATTTTAACGGATAAAAAAAAAAACGATCAAAATAAATGTCATTTCAAAAAATTTGTAACGTAATTCGATTTGAAAATAGTTTAAACATTGGAGTTGAATCAAATGACAATGTTGAAGTAGAGTAGATGGGCTACAACCAATGCCAAAACTGATGTTTCGGGCGTGATAGAGAAGAATAGCAGCAGCTTTCATCGAGTCTGAATAGTCATTACCAGTCAGTACACGTTCTTTTAACAATTGCGGTTGTAACTTCGTGATTAAGGGCCTCGGGGTGACCCAACAATTAGTCTTTCGGGGCGATTTTCGTTCCAAAACTGTTTATAAACACCTGTTTTGTTGATTGGAGACGGATAGAAGGTTTACCTCTATGGAAACGTCTCTGCAAGAGCTCGTCAATCAACTTCTGACGTATTGACAGACGCGTTGGGCAAATTTCTTCCTAACCAGATTTTAGCAAGGATAATGATATTATGTACCAGGATGATTGGATTAAGTTATTCCCTTATAAGCGACATTTATAGATATGTGCCTCTGGAGCGTTAGCAGGATTTATACGGCTTCCTTTCGCCCTATTATTTTGAATGCGATAATCAGTTTTATGCAGATTATGATAATTAGCGAGAAACGTATTATTGACATTTTGTTATTAACGCCTATTGATTTGTTTTCTGCTTATTGAGCCGTGCTATTGGATATTTCATGTTAGATAACTCTCCCCCCTTTCTTTTGCTTTTTGAAAACAGTAATTTTATAAAAATATATTTTAATTGTCTTAACATCTTTAATATTTTTCGTAATATTAATTTATAAATAAGAAGCATTATAATTATTAAATCAATATTTTAATAATTCTCTACTCACATTAGGCCTTGAATACTTAGTGGATTATCTAATTGAAGGCTTAGGTAAATAAGTCAGATATATAAAAATGAATTTTTCGTCATTCGTGTTTATGCTATTAATTTCTTAGTTTTGTTTCAGTAACGAAATCTAACAATAGAAATTCTAGAGGAGATTTACCAGCAAAGACCAGAAAAATTAACAATTTTATATGAGCAAACAGAAAAAGTATAGAAAACACGGAGGGGTCGAAAAGAAAAGGAAACAAGTAGGTGTTTTCGCTTGGAAAATTCTATTTATACTCTCTTATTTTTCATTTTATTTTATTTTCTATTGGAATAAGAACTGCGATTACTTGCGTACTAGAGGTAGAATGTTTGGTTAGCGGCATCGCATTATACCTACAAAAAGTTTAAAAATATGTCTTGGGATATTAAAGTAAAAGGAAAAATTTTATAAATCGAATCCGTTTTATAAAGCTGGAGAAATCAACTTTATCAATCATTCAATATTATTTTCATCGAACAAACATAGGAAGGGCTCATTCCGATATGAATTCCGAGATTGAATTGCGGTTATATATCAGAAAACAATGTGGTTGAATATTAGGATTTATATTATTTACAACGTCTAAGATCACGTAACTGGACAGATGCCAGTTGCTGATATTTACTCTCGTGTCCCTGATATTAACGATATCACCGGTCCCCTCGGGCTGTAACAGCCAATATTGGCCACCGTGTTGCCAGACGTAGCGATATTTGTTCAAGGCGGATGCTCCAACCTCAATCTACAAGGCTGTATCAAGATGGCTACCTTCCATTCTCTCGCTCTTTTTCCAGTGAACATTTTTAAAAATTCAATTTATCCCCTTTAAACTTATTTGGCGCTGGAGGAAGAAAACTCTGCTAAAACTTCTCTTTACTACTTAACGACAATTTTCCATTAACTGAAAAATTCCTTTCAAAGTGTATTCAAAAGCATTGAATTACATAAAGGCGACGTGTCCATTCTCTTTGCTTTTCACGGTTTATCTTATAGTTATTATATTAAAATAATAAAGTTAAAATTGATTTCTTATTCATAATTTTGATTAGGAAGATAAAAAATGTATCTATTTATTTATTTGATTGACTTATCGAGTTAACAAAAGCATTAAAAGTATTTAGGCTGAGTAGGCAACATTTTCCTATTCAGCTTAAATAATTTTTATGTTAACAACGTTAATGTTTAATGTTTTTTTCGTAAGTAAGTCTGTTTAATTAGTGGTTTGTTTTTTCATATTCTCAGCGTGCTTAGTATTACACAATACACGCTGAATATGCAAAAAACCTATGTAGTTACCTGCAAATACTGTTTTAAAACGCGTGCACTTACTCAATTTCTAATCAATTTCTGTCTTATATCTTACACTCACAACATTAAATCTTAATTAAGACGAACTTATATACTGTATGTAAATTACTAAATGTACTATACGTAAACAGAATCTACTATTCTGCAGTTAAGCCTACCCGACAAGAGACTTTTACATATATAATGTAGGCCTATATCTAGAAAATAACTCCACTGAGTTTATTATGATTTTCTTGATCGGTTAAATAAATAAATATAAACTTTGTATAAGTTTATTCCGAGTCAGAAATGGATAAAGTTCGATGGCATTCGGTCAATTTGAAAACGCCCGTTAGAATTCTCGGCGCTTCAAATACCACGAGTTTATCAATTGGCAATCGACTACAATAAAATTCGGAGAGCAAAATGAATGCAAATACTATTTTATAGAATTTTTGATTGTGGAGAAGGATTGATGCAGATAACTGCTTTTCATCCCCTCCATTTCAGCAATGATGAAGTCTTAATGCCGTATCTACATGTTTGCCATCAAACTCGGCATTCGCTCTAGGCTGTGCTAGTTTGTTTAATGCCCACAATATCAAAGTTTACTTAGTGCTTACTAGTCTCATTGGGTAGAAAGTTTTTTTTTATTTTTTTTTTTTGTCGCCCCCTTCTCTTGTCTTTCAAAGTTGACTTATCAGTTTTATTTCTAAGCCAAATACAGAACCAAGTAGTGTTTGGATTGGACTCATCTCTATCACAGGACGGCTAACAATTCCTATCTTGCATATGAAACATATTTGCTGAGTATCTGGAATCCCTGCACTTTTACCTTTCAGCAAATATGTAAATATTTCTCAAGCCAAATATGTACAGAGCTGCTGCGCCCGCAGTTCAGACAAGCGTCGGAGACGGAGAGAGTCACAGCCGCCGTTGGACTCTGCGTCGACGGACGGAGAAGCGCAGATGCATCGCCGGATGAGAGATCTCCACAGGTGAGTTTTTGTGGGGAAGATGCCATTAATTGCTCTCCGCTTTTTCGCCGGTTACACCGCTTTCCGGCTCTGTAAAGTCTGGCCAACGGCGTGTCTCGGGCCGCACGTGACCGCTTCACGGGCCTTTAAAAATGGCTCGGGCCTATATATCAGTGCCACTATTAAATCTCCGTGTGGATAAAGTTGTTGCCGAATTGTCGGATTGCCGAATCTTTCACGGACCTCTAAGTCTCCATTCGAAATTACACTTAACCTCGTGGTTCTCCTGGCCTAACGAAAATTTCGTTAATAGTTTATGTGCAATAATGCAATATGTAACACGCGTCAAGCGATCGTTTTTGCAGCATTATATATATATATGAGAGCTTTTATACTTTTATAAAGCTGTCTATAATGAAAATTAATTAACTAAGGACTTTTTTGCCCTGCCAGGGTGTGGCCGAGTTATCCGGAGTGCCGGGTTATCGAGGGTCGAGTTTTCGAGGTTCTACTGTATTTATGTTTTTTGACTTCATTCAAGAGGAATTCTCATCCAAGTGTTAGTTCCTGCTTGAAAATTCATGGACAAAAATGTACAAAAACTTTCTAATTCAGAAAGACAAGAGAATGCACATTTTTCTCAGAAATTTACGCCATAGATAAAGAAATTGTAATTTTTTTTGAAATTATCTTTACGAATTTAAACGCACGAACGTGATAAAATGAGTTAAAACGGACGTGGAATAAACAGTGCTAGCGGGTTTTGTCATTTCCCTCGATTGATGCACTAAAAACGAGGAATCGTACACGAGTGTATGTGTCCCCTTTTGTTACAAAATAATTTTCCGTTAATTTGAACAATTTTGTTAAAAAATTATGACTTAATTGAAAAAAATTTTATAATGGTTCAATTATTCGGACTTTAACTAGTTTAACGATCGACTTAATTGCTGATGGAAATGCCGCACTCGGTAGATCGCGTGCCTCAAGTTGGATCGTTGTTTGGACGAGCTCTCGGATGACACACTTTCTTTCGTCATCCAATTATTGATTTAAATGCATACAAAGCAAATTGATCTATGCATTTCTCTGTGGTGATGGTTCTGTATTTAACGTTTGGCCTCTTTACTTTCACGACGTCAGCGTCTCAACTGTAGTGAGGGGGCGCAGTGACCAACTAAGCAATCCGTTTTCTATGTATTTTTACTTTCAAGAGTTATTTTCAGCCACTAGCTTTGCTCCAGGGCAGGAGTCACCAAAGTTTTATTACAGCGGGCCAGATAACTGAGAGAATGACGAGCGCGGGCCGCATAACCATTTTGTTCAATACAGCGCACCGAATACAGAAAAAATAAAGACAACCAACATATTTATTTACTAATACACAAACACGATGGCTGCGGCAAGCGCGTAATCGCTATCCTTAGAAACTTCATTGAGGTACAATACTTATACAAAAAGCGCTCTGATATCCAAATTCACAAAAAGTCGCCCAACGTTTTATTTCACTGATTTATCTAAATAATTATGTTTAATAATAATATAATAAATATAATTACAACTTTTAACAAAGATAAAACTTTGCTTCGTCCTTCTTTCCATTGTTTGCCCCATACGCAGTTCATAAAATCACAAAAACTGACGGAGACGACCTTTTTTTTTATGGTGCTGTTTGCCTAGTAGGAAAGGTCGTCTCCGTCAGTTTTTGTGATTTTATGAACTGCGTATGGGGCAAACAATGGAAAGAAGGACGAAGCAAAGTTTTATCTTTGTTAAAAGTTGTAATTATATTTATTATATTATTATTAAACATAAATTACCGTTGGCCATGTTAAATTCGTTTATATTTTATTTAAAATAAATATATTTTAGCTCATTTGTGGCACAGTGCGGCAACGGGCCGGATGAAAATGTCCTCGCGGGCCGTAGTTTGGTGACCTCTGCTCTAGGGAAAAATAAAAGTCTAGACTACTTGAAAAACCTGCGTATACAATTATGACATTACATTTCAAAAACACAACACCTTAATCTGCTGAGAAAAATTTAATGAAAAGCAAACGTTTTCAGCCAAATCTGTTGGCCATCATCAGGCCAAGATATTCGAATATAAACAAAATAGAACAAAAATTTAAATACAAATAAAATAACGAATGAAATATATATATATATATATATATATATAAAGAAAAATAAAATATAAATTTATTATTATAAATAACAAATTATGTATATGCAGTGGTGATATTCGAAATATTTAACAAAGGGTTCGCTAACAGAAAATTTTTCCTTAACAATTTTTTTTTCGCTCAAATGGTGCATTAGCAACATTAGCGCAAAAA
>NW_019387023.1:0-9144 GCF_000671375.1 Centruroides sculpturatus | reverse complement strand
AGCAGGGGTCGGCAACCTTTTGAGTCGGAAGAGCCAAAAATTACAATTTACAAAATTTCAAAGTTTTTAAAGAGCCACAAAATTTTTTCTTGCCAACAATAAATAGTACTCGCATAAATAAAGTTTTTTGATAAAAAAAAAACTAATCTATTTATTCAGAATTGTCTTGAATTGTCAGATTTTTAAATGTTTTTTTTTGATAAAATAAATAATTTCATTTCATTTCATACCCATAGAGGAGTGTTATTGCTATTCGCTTTTCACTCCAGAACAAAATAAATAATATTTGCGTATGGAACTAAAGAGCCGCAGCTTCACATCCAAAGAGCCGCATGTGGCTCGCGAGCCGCAGGTTGCCGACCCCTGGCATAGGTTAATTAAATATTAGAACGTTATATAGAAATTCAATGAAATGCAACATATGCCAAAAAATACTAAAATCGAGTCATTAAATTAAGAGCTGTCTAATCGTTTGATTAAGTATTTCCAGGCCGAAGGCAACCCTTCAGAATCTCTAGAATTAATGCACGCATCGTGCAATCCGCTCTTATATATTTCAATTTTTTTCGGCGCAAATCGCCGATGTCGGTGAATGTACTGGTTTAATAATAGTCGCTTCGTCCCATCTGACGATTGAGCCCTCAACTCGCGCCAATTGCGATAGTATTGTGACATTAGATCCCTCGCTGATATTGTATTTATGTTCTTTTAATCTGACTCCTAAACTTCTATTAGTGACACCAATATAGTTATTATTAATGTCTAGTTGACGATTTTCATACGGAATCCTGTCTACTTCCGCTCTTTTTTCTTTATCTATGCTGTTTTTGTCGTTCCTTAATAATTTGTACAGGTTAGGAGCTCTCTTGAAAATTAACTTGGAGTTTTTGCGGGCTGAGATTTCCTTCGTGATGGCTTTTCTCTTTCTATCATAAGTGAACTTTGTGATTTTGCCGAAATCGCAGTTTTGAGCTTTAGTTTTGTTTATTTTGTATTTTCTGATCAATGTTGTTATCATATCTTCTCTGTATCCTAACCCCATTACATTTCGATACCCTTTCACTATCGGACTTCCATTATCTTAAGACACGTAATGCGATATAAATATTAGTCGTGATGCCTTCTCACATTGTTACTTCTCCACTTTCACAAACATCTATTTCCGTGTGATTCACTTCAGATTATATTGGAGTGCGAACCACTTGTTAAAGAGAAATCGGACTTACCTGTGAAGAGTTCATTTCCCTCTGTTTAATTGCTCCGCTGCTTATTCTATTCTAATTGATCATAGTAAATTAAACAGAAACAATAGGTTTTAGTCATCCTTTGTGAAGCCTTTTCGCTATAGTCCACTTTGATACCGATGTTTCCGCTATGGTGGTGTTTAGTATCTATTACATTTAGACCTACTAGTTAGAAGTAACTGTCATCCTGTGCATCACGTTCAGATGTCTGTCTAACGCGTGTTACTGTTTTTCGAAACTGACCGTTTAGTTCTGAAATAACACTTTCCAATACATTATTCGTGACTCTAGCAGCACGCTTGACATTGACGAGTTTCCATCTTACTGATGGCTCGTTGTTTCTGATTGTCGCGCGAAAACATGGAACAAACATGTTTGAGTAAAGCCACGGCGGTATCACTAAATCGCCTATTAAAGTTATCGTGCAGCATAGCTGATGAAAGTTACGGACATTTGACCGTAACTTTCATCTGCTAAGCTGTATGACAGCCACGGACATCTATGCTGCGTAAGGTTTTGTTAGTCAACGGGTTATCACGTAGACTATATAATTGTTGAAATTTTGATTGATAAATCAACATCGTTCTTCTAAGATAATTATAACATGGAACTTGCTCATTTTATTACTTGTGTACTGTACATTGTATAACGAAAAGTAATTTGAATGGTTTATGAGGGTCCAGAGGTAACCTATCAAAGTATTCCAACAAAAAGCTTGTTCGATTCCTTAAAATAGTTTTTAGTCAGTAAAGTTTAAATGCTCCGAGCATTACTATAGTGTGATGTTTGAACGGACAAGAATATTCCTTGAATTGGTGAAATTCTTTTAAAAAATAATTGGAGTTTTTTATCCTAGTAGTTCGGCAGGCTTTCAAATCAGTGATAGTTATTTTCTAATTATATCTTAAAAAATATTTAAATGAAAATATTGACTATAAACTATAACAACGAATAGCTGCGAATCTAGAACAAACGTAGGAATCGAGAAACACGAAGATAACGAAATTTAAATTTAATAGTAAATTAATTAATTTATTAACCTATTAAGAATTATTATTAATAATATGCATTTTTATACACGTGAATTGTAAAATAATTTTATAGGAATTCCTCGCAAAATACATTTTAATCTACGTGTTCCGGTTATAAAGTCTTTGAATTTTTTACATCCAAACTTTATAGAACGGATTTATCTCTCGGTACAAAAGTTTATCGGCCGGAGAAAAAGTTTATATTTCAATATTTCTAACAAAACAATATGTGAGAAAGAGCTCGAGTTACATTACAAATGCAATTGGCATCAGTTACGTGTAGACTTAAAGCGCCTAGTGCCAACAAATTGGATGTGAAACAGGGATGTTTCTAGCACCGCCAAGCATCACATTATATCGACGTCTTCGATAACAAAGCCCAAAGGCGTACTTTTCAATTTCATTAACACGTTTAAGTAACTCCACAATTAGAGAAGTGTCTGAGACATTTTAAAAGATGCGTTGCAACCAATACAATCTAAATCTATAAAACTATATATAAAATATAATGTCTATTTTCTATACACTTCGAAACCCTTGACTGATCTGCACTAAATATTTCATAGTTGCACTACAGAACCCTAAGGAAAATATAGGCTTCCACAATATCTCCCTCGAGACCCCACTACGCTTTAATTTCATCTCCCTCGACACTTGGAGATAGACAAAATAATGGTAGGCTATTCCCTAGATTATTTTACAAAGGATTATTTCCTTATCTAAAAGGGGAATAGAGAACAAAAAGCAAATAAATCATTTAGCGACTATTATAAACGATTCTATCGAACAAGATTCACTTATTTCATGTATGAATTCTTGGAATATTTTTAATACGATAACGAAAAGACGTTTAACTTCCTTTTATTGTTATCTCGAAAGTATCTTAGATTTAGCGATTCGTTGTGCAAAGTACAGAAACCCAAAAAACTAACGAAGGATCCGATTAAAAATTCTTACCCCTTCCACGTTTTTGTTTAACCAATATAATTGGTTATTTATTTGTTATTGTCATAAATTCTTTTCGAATTAAACGCTCTCAGAATGTAATAAAATTTAGTGATTTCGCATTTTATCCATACATTTCGCTATTTTTGTCATCCAATTCTTCTAAAACATTCTCCCCAACGATTTCGTATTAAATTATATAAATATTTATGGTTCATTCATTTGTGATTGTCACGCTCTCACTAAGTAGACCTTTTTATTCATTGTCATCGTGGGTTCGACCCAGGCTCATAATTGGAGTAGCCGAGTGGGTGGTGAAGAATACGTAAACACGAATAAATATATTCATTAGGCCTATGTCTTTAATATTTAATTCACTTTACTTTATGGGAAAATATAATGCAAAAAGTATTGATAAACAGCCACAATATGTTTATATTACTCGAATACTTTGAATACCAGTTAATTGCTAGTTTTGGCCAATTTTCAAATATTACTTTTATAGAAAATTTATAAATAAACGAGAGCATTTAGTTTGAAAAGTTAAGAATGGCGTCGGCCTATAACTCTGAAGGATCCGGGGTCGAAGTAGGCAAACAACCCCAGGATCTTTTCGTGGATGGTCAGATAAAGCCATCAAACGCTGGTAGTTGGTCGCGGGTAAAGAAAAGTTTTCTTTACGTGTCTAACACCTAAATAAAGGCTAGTTTTTCACAAACTCTTCTGCCTGCCAGTGGTCAAGTGGTTAAACTCGCTGAGTTTAACCACTTGACCACTGGTCGTGAGTTTGTGCCTCACAAACGGACTGGCCATTTGGACTTTTCTGGGTTTTATTCACATTTGTAACACCTAAACAGAGACAGAAAGTCCTCCTTGACAGATTGTCCCTGTGTTGCGTTGCTCTATATCACGAATAAAATTTAATTCGATCTTTTCATCCAGCATTATTGGCTTGGCTAAACCCACGATGGGCGTGAAAGAAGGAATTCTTAGAAGGAAACCTTTCATTCTGTATACGAAATAAGTGATGTGTCGAGAGCGATTGGGTGTATTTGTTTCTGAGAAAAACGCAAATAAAGTTTATTTTTGTCTCCGATTCTCCAAGTGACAAAAATTGGCCTCAAGATTCACGACACATACATACACATACCATTATTTTCCGCCATTTAACTAGCTTCCATGTTGGGAAAATGGTAGTAAGAGAATGTATTTTTTTGGTCTACCTCTTAACTCTGATTTGAATTTAATTTACAGAATTACAAAACTCCTTTGTTTAGTTGACGATTTACGTAATTTTGTAATTCGAATTCCGGAAATTAATTAAAAAATGATTATAATTGATAACAACGTATTCACAATCAATTGGCATTGTAATAAACATTTTAAAACTAAAGTCCTGAAATATTGGCCTTTGTAATACATAGATAACACCGTATAATCTGTTTATTTCAATATAATAGTATTGAAAAGTGTGAACAATAAAACCACCATCAAATTAAACAGAATTTTTACGAGTAATCACACATCTTTTATGAAGGCAACAACTGTAATAAAAAGAAACTCCAAACCAGTAAAAGACCAACCATCTAAAATACATGGAGACTTTAGGAAATATTTTTAAAAATTTAGTTATTTCTAAACTATGTTTAGAAGAACGGATATAAAAAGAAATCACAAGTGTTACCGCATCGCAGCTTAGCAGCTGGAAAGATATGCACTACTTGTGTATATATGTTATTTTTTAGGTCAATTTTCGGTACTCGAAGGTGCCTTAATTTTTGTTTTTCTGGTAAAAGTACACGCAATATTCTTGAAATATTATTTATTTCGTGTATGGATTGGAATAACGCTGTGTCCACATGACAAATGGGTCGGAAATTAAAAAATAGCATATTTACTATTTCTATTTGTAAAAATTTTTCCCTAAATCTTATCTCGTGTATGCAGTTTAATTTCCGAGATTTTTCAATGTCCAAAAATATTTTTCTGTTATTAAATGAGTTTATAATATATCCCGTTTCAAAATGATTTTATTATAATCTACTTTTTATATTTTTGCTATTCTTAGAAACTGTATTTGTTACGAACTTCCTTGTCACACGCATCGAACTAGATCGTGTCTTTCTCGACGATCCAATAATATCCGCGAAGAAAGTTATTTTTTAAAATCGTTTTTAAAGGATAAATACTGATTTTTAAAAAAATCTAAATCATTTAAATCGTTCCCAATTTAATTTTTATGTGGATTTGGCCTAATATTTTAAGGATTTTACTGTCTTTAATCATCGAAAGGATGTCGCGAGTTGCGTGCTAATTCGCTTATTTCTATGTTAATTGTTACTTAAACGGACCTAGACTTTCAGTAAATCGAATGTATTTATACGTATAATTCGCACATTTAACGTGAAAAAAGGTTTACTTACGCAAATCTGTATAAAACGTCCAGATAGAATTCAAAATGAAGTTAGGAATCCATGACAATCGCACTACGCGAACACGACTCAAAGTTCCACTTGGACGATCGTAATTCTTTTTCTGTTTTATCTTCTATTTTATTGGTAGATTTTTGTAATATTTCCTGCGAATAAGAGTGACGGTTTTATATAACTGCAGTAATAATTATTCAACAAATTTACATAATGTGTTATTTGCTGAGAAAAATTTATAGCAAAGTCAATATTGAAAGATTATATGAAGACAATAATATAACTTATATTACGTTTTTCATATATTTCTTGATGCATTCTTATAAAATGCTGATTAAATAGTAATTATTATTTAAATATAACAATTTAATATTATAGTAACGAATCTCCAATAACGTCCACGTCCAAACGGTGACTATTTTTCGAGAACACTTCTTTTTGAAATGTTTGTTACGTTCCCGTTAGCGGTTATTCAAAGGATTGACGGTATAAGATTTATCCTAATTTTCATCCATTGGTTTAAACTTAAGATTTAAATTTGTACATCGTAATAAATTTTTTATAACGGATCCTTCATTCTTCGGGTTGTATACAGTTAAACGCGAACATTTTAAACGGTGACGAGCCAGAATATAAAATATTTCGTTCTCGGGTGTACCGTACGTAACAATAGCTGCAAATGTTTTGCTTCGTTTAACAGCGATATACCTACGCCCACCGATCAGTACTTTGTCCGTAGAAACTTTCGAAGTTTAAGATAGTGTTAGGAACATCGGCATTGGAATTTAACGAATATGACAATGTTGTGTTTACAGATGAGTCCAGAATGATTCTCGTTTGATTAGAATATGGAGTGAATGGTAGACATCGTGGTACGAGACCAATTTGCAGGTTGGTGGTATCTAAAATGACATTTTACTGATTATTCTGCATCAAACAAGAAAAAAGTTTATCTTTGGAATGTAAAGTTAACATTATTAACTTCGATACAAAAATGAACATTTGTGAATTGGCAAAGAAGTTTGATCTACCGCAATCGACGGTCAGAACAATTATAAAAGGTAAAGATCTTTAAATTCAAGCCTCATTCGTAAACGTCACGGTGTTATCGCTGAGATGGAAACAGTGTTAAAATTATGGTGTGATAATCAAGTAAAACTGAAAAATTGTATAATAGATAATATACATATATATTATCTAAGATTTTATTAAACATGTTTTTCTAAATTATTGTTTTTTTAGTCTTCAGCCCCAATTAAACATTATTTGTATGTATTTATATGCGAAATTATATCCCGACTTACGCGAATTCGACTTACGCGGTTATCGCTCGGTCCCACCTATCGCGTAAGTTCGGGGTAATACTGTATATGACAATACATAGGAATTACCATATATGTTTTTGGCTTGAAGTAATTTAGATGAAATATTAGCTTTTAATAGTCTTTTGCCGTATAAAAGTACAATGTTCTGTTTGTACGTTAATTAACTTTACGCTGTTCTGATCAGTAGTTTTTGAGATCTAGACTAAATTAATGGTTATGCATACCTTTTGGACATAGATGTGTAAGGCGTAAAGTATAAAAGTTATAAAAGTAATAGTATATAAGCTATATACAGTATAATTAAAAACGATTATATGTGTAAATACAAGAATGTATACTCTTACAATTATAAAGCGGCCAGTTTCATAATTGTAACACGTCACTAGTCGTACAGGTGTTGCTCGGGTTTTTGAGGGTATGTGGAATTGAGACAGGTGATAAAAACAATGGTCGTCGTAATTAAACTGCTATTTATTGACCCGAGTATTTATAATAATGAAAGTACAAAAAACAAAAAAAAATACTCGGGCTATGAGATGGTTGTCCAGTCGGTTGTAAAGAGTTTAAAAACTGCACTGGATACATTACTCTCTGATCTGCCTCGAAAACGGAATAAATGGACTTGTACAGTACACTGTGTAAGTTCCTGGAAGCTTTGCTCGGATATGCAAATTTACTTCGGCAATGCATCTGTTTTTAGATGCCAATAATGCTCTCTCGTATATCCATTTGTGGTTTATGTTGTAAGTGTTATCAAATTAGCATCCGGATCGTCAGTGATCCTTTCGCCGCTATATTGCACTAAGTCGCTTATAGAATAAAAGAAGTTTTGAAGGTGTTATTTATGGCTGAGAGTATTACAGTATTTACTTGTTTAATCGATTACTTTCCATGTAACTCGTGAGTATTCTTGCCACTCGCAAGCTTAAACTCGAATCGCACATAAATTGTTGTTGCGTAACGCTAATTTTCGTAACACTATAAGAAGTGGATGTTAATAACACAATGTATTTCTTTATACTAGTGCTCCCCAAGCTTTACTCACGCGCGGCACACCTAGGTACAGTACTTCCCAGAATTCCGTGGCATCCCACAAGTAAAAATATACAAAAAAATACGGGAGTTACAAAGTACAGACCAAAGGAAAAAAATACTAATTTACTGGATTTTATAACGGGCAGATGGACAGTAGGAATTTATATCGATAGATCTGCAATTTGTAAACTTCAGCCCAATTAGTTTATAATCGATTTTCTCACTTTTTATTTCAATTTTATTTCTTAACAAACCGAAGACCATTCCGAACGAAGTATCACGCATTCCTAGCATGAAAAGCACGCGATCGGAAATGACTCTGTGATCGAAAGTGTACGCGAAAGAGACATCGTCTACTTGTTGCTTCACAAAAATTGACACGGCGACTGCGACTCGCCAAATTTTCAACGCATATTTTGTGAAATACGATTGCAAAGGTGTAAAACAGTGATTCTCAACCACTGTGCCGCGAGATTTCTGAAGTGTGCCGCCACTGCGAATATCCATACATAAGCGGCGGAAATTGTAACCGGTGTTACCGGTAGTTACTAAGACGTTTAGAAAATGTGACCTAAATAACCAACTGCGTTTAAAAATCACTGTTATGACGTCACCGGTTGTCCCGCGGTACTTACCGAAGTAACCGCGTGGGCCTCCAAATTTTTAAATTATTAAAAGTGTACCGTCACGGAAAAAAGTTTGAGGATCACCGGTGTAAAAGTTTGAAAGTTATTAAAATTTCTTTTGTTATAAACGTCAGTGGCAATAAACGTGTAATAGACAAATCATTGGCCCTTATGAATCAACGTACACTTATCATATTCATGTGCCTACCATAAAACTCAGCGCTTTTCAGTGGCGTGCCGTGACATTTGATGAGAGGGAAGCTGCGTTTCTGTAAGAAACCGACTTCCAGGGGCAATCAGTTACTTCTTTAAAATGTATTTTTAATAGATTATTTATCTGACGTAATTAATAAATAAGCAAGTTCAATATACAGTGGTACCTCAGGTTACGAACGCCCCAGCATACGAAATTTTCAGGATACGACATGAAATTCGAACATATTTTTGCTCCACGATAAGAACAAAAACTCACCATACGACGTTACATTAGTTCGCATTTTTCATTTGTTTTT
>NW_019387022.1:0-16773 GCF_000671375.1 Centruroides sculpturatus | reverse complement strand
GAAATCTATGAATAGTGCAACTTTTAAAACGTTGGGGGTGGTGAAACACCCCACTGCACTAGCCCAGGGTTAATTACACAGCATAGTAACAACTATTTCACCACTATCAGTGTCAACCTAGATGGTTCTACGTATATCTTCATCTCATTCTACTGCTCACCTTCCGAGGACCTAGCTCACCCTTTGGACCTACTTGCTTCCACCATCCAGCAACTTCAATATGCACCTATTCTCATTACTGGAGATTTCAATGCCAAGTCCCACACTTGGCATAGCCTGGTCGAGGATCCGAGAGGATACATGGTTGAGGAATTCATGACACAATACCAGCTAACCTTGCTTAACACCAGTACTCTGCCAACTTTCTCTTCAACCAATGGAGACAGCTGGATTGATATTTGTCTTGGCTCCAGCAAACTAATCAGCAGGATCACTCAATGCAATACCCTCGATATCCATTCAGAAAGTGACCACAATTATATTGAAACTAAGTTAGACCAGCTGACACCCATACCCAAGTACAGTCATACCCTGGACTTACGCGATAGGTGGGACCGAGCGATAACCGCGTAAGTCGAATTCGCGTAAGTCGGGGTATAATTTTGCATATAAATACATACAAATTATTTTTAATTGGGACCGGAGACTAAAGAAAACAATAATTTAGAAAAAAAATGTTTAATAAAATCTTAGATAATACATATGTATAACAAATTATATTATTATACACTTTTTCACATTAACTTGATTATCAAACCATAATTTTAACATTGTTTCCATCTCAGCGATAATACCGTGACGTTTACGAATGATGCTTGAATTTAAAGATTGAGAATTTTTTACAGCTTCGAGAATTTTTTCTTTACCTTTTATAGTTGTTCTGACCGTCGATTCCGGTAGATCAAACTTCTTTGCCAATTTACAAATTTTCATTTTTGTATCGAAGTCTTTAATAATGTTAACTTTACATTCCAAAGATAAAGTTTTTCTTTTCTTGTTTGATGCAGAAGAATCAGTTCTACTTCGTTTGGATGACATAGTAGAGTGTTAAGATTAATCGTATTCGTTATTGTAAAATGTGCTTAAGTTAGGCGCCATCTGTTCATTTCTTTTGTATGTCCGACGATCAAAAGACCGCTTGAGATCGAGTCTGTTTATAATTTGAAAGGTAATCTTGTCAGTTGTATATACAAAAGGTAAATTGTTTACAAAATGAGTCTTTGTTTATTATCTGATAAATGTATACTTTTTTCGTCAATTGTTTACGATTGCAGATGCCTTTTGTGTAAAATCCAAGTCGGATGTATGAAAGCTAATAAATGTTCTCGTTAATCTTATCTCATCTTTTGGTTCGTTCACGGTTACAAGAAATCACCACATAGAGTCTCTCGAGTCTCCGTAGATATAAAAAACAGAAATAAATTACACAAAATAAATTGTAGCTATGCGTCGATTCCGCGCGACACATCCGAACATGTAAGCTGAACAATAGTGTAGGGAGAGTGAGTAATCAAGGGTTGCATGGCGCTCAAACAAAAGATGAATCCACGAGATTTGAAAATCGCGTAACTCCGGGTCGTTCAAGTCGGGGTATGACTGTACTGTATATCCCAGAGTACAAACTGGGATCTTTTCTACCAACTTATACAGCTAAACTGGAATCCTGGTGACATTGTCAACATTACGGACAGAGCAGGCATTGATAAGGTGGTCAACGAACTACATAATGTAATACAACGAGCCTACTCTCAGTCCACCACTGTAAAGACGGTCAAATGTACTGCCCCATGGTGGAATAAGGACCTTACTAACCAAAGGAACACTCTGAGGAAAGTGAAAAAGAGGCTTCGGAAAGAACATGACCTCAATAAAAAGCAAGAAATCCGCAATGAGTATACTACCCTCTTTAAAAATTACAAAACTGCCATTAATAAGGCGAGATCTCAGGCTTGGAAAGACTTCTGTTCCAAAGTTGGAAACAAGAACCTATGGAGTACTCCCTATTATGTGGTCACTGGAAAAAAGAAAAAATTACAGATTCCACCTTCTATCAGGATTAACAACGATGAATACGCTAGCTCTATCACTGAGACCTACAGACATATCATTCATGAGCTGTTCCCAGATGATCGACTCGACCAAGACGATCAATATCATAAGGACATCAGGGCCAACATCGAAAAAGACTATCACACTATAAATGATACACCATTCACTATGCTGGAGATTGACAGAGAATTCCGGAGGTTAAAACTGAAGAAAGCCCCAGGCCCAGACTATATTACTGCCAAGATGGCCAAGAATGCATTCCTGGCAATTCCTACAACCTTTTGTACTCTGTTCAACAAGTGTCTTGACATCCACTACTTTCCTACTGCCTGGAAAAGGGCATCCATAAGAGTAAGGGGACTACCCCCACTACTGCTTCGGATTTTAGGTTCATCTTGCTGCTCTCTGTTATTGGCAAAGTCCTGGATGCCCTTCTCATCAACCGCATAATTTTTCATTACGAGCATAACAACATCATGTGTGACAGGCAGTATGGTTTTAGAAAGGGCAAAAGTACAGTAGGAGCGATAGACAATATTAAGACCCAGATTCTTAAAGCTAGGAAGGAAGGCAAACACAGTATCATGGTCACTACAGATTTCAAAGGTGCGTTTGACCATGCCTGGTGGCCAGCCATACTTCATAACTTTAGGAACGACAAGTGCCCCAGTAATCTGTATTGGCTGATGGCAAGCTATCTCTGAGACAGAAGTATCCTGGTGGATTCCGATAGTAATACCCACCACCAAAAGAACATCAATAGGGGTTGCCCGCAGGGTTCCAGGTCAGGTCTGTACCTCTGGAATATTCTTTACAACAGTCTGCTCAAACTACAACTCAATTTACACAGCGATCCCCAGGCTCTTCTCCATGGGTACGCCGATGACACGGTTCTCTTGCTCAGTCATGTCAACCATGAAGTACTGCAAGATAAGATAAACCAGACTCTCTCAATAATATCTGATTGGTGTGAGAAGAATAAGCTCCTAATTAATCACGAAAAATGTCATGCCATTGTTTTCCCTAAAGGCAACATTTTGAAGAAGGGCTTCAGTATCAAGATTAATAATAGAAAGATTAAAAATTCCACTGCTGTAAAATACCTAGGTATTATGATGGACCAAAAGCTGAACTGGACAGAGCACATGCGCTATATCTATGGAAAGGCTGTTAAAGTGGTCCAGGCTCTTAAAACTATCTGCAGGAACTACTGGGGCTATGGTCCTACTACAAGCAGAATTCTTTACACTACGGTGATTGAGCCCATGGTTACATATGGTTCAGAGATGTGGGGCTCCTCCATCTCCAGGGTCCATATTAGGAGGAAACTTCTATCGATCCAAAGATTCCTAGCGATAAACATAGCCAAGTCCTGTAAAACTGCCCCGACTGAAGCCCTGCTTGTTATAAACCATACTCTTCCTATTGATTTGAAAATCTGGGAAATCTACATCAATTACAACATGAGTAAGTTGGCCAATAAGCAAATCGACGGGGTCACTTTCCAAGACATTGTTGCCAAGAACCCTTTTTCAGAGGATCTCTGTTCTCTTGTCAACTTAATTGTTACCAATGGCTTAGACAAATGTCTCAACTATCACCCTTGTTCATCCCAGCTTCACTCTCACAGACTTCCGCATGCCTAGCCATAGCGTTAACCAGTCTATTAGCATCTACACTGATGGGTCCAAATCTGACCTTGGTGTAGGCTGTGCTATGGTTATTCTCAAGGGAAACCACTGCATCCTTCAGTCGTGCAAGAAGTTAGCCCCACACTGCACTATTAACCAGGCGGAGTCCCTGGCTATCTTCAACGCTTTCACCTGGATTGACAACAACTACCACAATTGGCTCCAGCACAGATTCTGCATTCTGAGTGATAGCCGAACTGCTATTCAACAAATTGCAAAGGCCATCTCCACCCTCCCAATTGTGAAAGACTGTATTCACATTTTCCAACGGCTCAGGAGCAGGCTCATTATGATAGATCTTCAGTGGGTCAAGGGTCATGCAGGGAATGAGGGCAATGACAGGGCAGACCTTCTTGCCCGCATTGCTTCCTCAAGGGTCTCCAACTTTTCTTACAACAGGATTAGTATTAAACACCTTTGCAAGCTCATCCATGATATCACCTTAAAAATTTGGAAATTTGGAAATTCAGATGGGACAACTGTGAAACAGGCAGGCTTACTCATAGCTTCCTTCCCACCCCAACTGACAGCTCGCTCAACCTCTTATTCCCTTCTTTTCAAGTAACCCAGCTCCTTACTGGGCATGGGAACGTGAATATGTATCTCAAGAGGTTTCTCCAAAAGACTAACGGACTATGTGACTGCAATATGAATGAAGAGGAAGATCCTCTACACATCATTTTCCTTTGCCCACTTTATTCGTTGCAACGCAAAAAGCTTGCAAGCATTATCTACAACAACGGCTTTCATTGGCCATGCAAGCTCAGTGACTTTACTTGTGTAAAGAATAACTTTATTGCTTTGAAACATTTTGCAGCTGACATCTGGAAATTGGACTAACAGGTTACAACCTCCACGTTAGCGGACATTGGACTATCTCTGTTGTAACCCTCGCTCGGTTCTCAACCACTCTGCATTATTGTTTCGCATCCTAGTGTATTTCTGTGTTTCAGCACCCTAGTTGTATGTTCCTCACGCTGTTTTGTCCACGTCGACTTCTAAGCTGTTCTCTATTGTTCTCCGCGTTGTTCACAGACATATGTCAGACAGCTTCATCTGTACCCATGTTTTGTGTGATGTATTTCTCATTTCCTATTATTGTACTTTATTTACTCGCTGTATTCTGTTTATCGTGCCATCCATCTCTGTTATATTTGTACCTTTTGTTCATTTTATTGTATAATTTCATACTATTTGTACTGTATTTTAAAATTTTTAATAAATGCGATGCGGGGCGCCCACGGGTCCCATGACCCCAGGTTACTACTTTCCAGCTATCCTATCTCACTTTACTTCCTCTTCAGTCTAACCTCTTCACAACCAACTTTATATCTTCCTCCTTTTCTCGTCTACCAGGCTATACCTATGAGTCAGGCCTTGGTCCTTTTCCTAAGTATAAGTGAGTGTAAATAGATTTTTTGGTTGAAATGGAAGTAATTGTACTTGGTGACGAAGGTGAGCACATCACGTATATCAAGCACCTGTTGGATGTTAAAGCCCTTTTTTAGAAGCAGAGAATTAGCCAGCATTACGGCCTCAAAGGTGGGCACTGAAGGATATAAAGATATTACATCTAGCTTGTGGAAGGTGTAGGTGGTTGGCCATAGTGCACCAATACTTGAAGTGATGGTGGATTTAGCAATTACAAAAGAGGGAGTAACATATGGTGAGTCTGGAACTATTGCATGAAGGAATTTAGCAAGCGCTTTTTCTAAATAATAGGTAGGATGAGATTGTTTGTTTACCAGCGGACATAACGGCCAGTTTGTCTTATGGGTTTTTGGTTGAAAAAACAACCTAGGACACACAACATTGGAGGGGGGGATCAAGTGACCCAGTTAGAGTTGAGGAAACACCTGATAAGGCAATGATTCTTCTTGCCTTCCTTAATACCATCGGAGTAGGATTCTCACTCATCTCCGAGGAATGTGACTGCGTTAGAAATTCGTTGGCCCTGGTTAAAAAGTCATTCTCTCTGCACGGCACAAACCTCCAGTCCTTGTCAGAGAATAGGAGTCTCAAGTTGGCTTTGGCAAGGAAGTGTTCTACCACTCGACGGTCCACAAAACCATTGGGCTTGCCGGATCTTTGTTTTGCCATAGCAAGCTTCGTAATTACGGACAATTCCATTTGCAAACATGTAGGGTCCTTCTGGCAGAACTTGAGTGCTGCTAACATAGCCGGGATCAACTGGGAAAAGGTGGTGTTGGCAGGCAGGATGTACTGTACTTAGGACCCCATTGTAGAATTTTATGCATTGCGTTAGGCACGTTTTTATCCGTATAGTTGTAATATGGGATATTCAACTCCACTTTGCTTTGTTTATATGACAAATGTGTTAACCACTGGAGCTTATTGTTCAAGTTCTTTTCTAATGTCTGGCCAGAATAGAATGCTATACTCTGTATTTTACCCAGCTGCTCGTAGAGTAAAGCTGGATCACAAGCTTTAGTGAACTGAATGTGTGTTGCATAGAGGTTGAGCTCCACCTCTGCAAGGTACTTTCATTTGTTCCTAATCAGCTTTGCGAGGAGAGACTTTTCCACACTCGGAAGAAACCATCATAGACATGGTGGAAAGGCCTTGTATTTAAGAGAAATAGACCTAGGTACAACCTTTTGTGTTCTGCAGCTTAACAGAAAGTGTAGTTGGGCAAGCAGTTTGTGTCACTGTTTCTTTAGCTTCAGCAAGGTGTAGAAGAGGTTTTTTGCAAGGTGTTTGTGCCACTGTTTCTTTAGCTTCAGCAAGGTGTAGAAGAGGTTAATTAGTAGTTGTTGACCATCCTCTCTTTTAGGAGGAGGTCAACTACTACTGGTCAAATTAACTTTAACCCCCTTTTGCAACAAGTTGGAAGAGTATTTGTTTAAAAATGATTTATAAGAGGGACAGTTGTTCAGATACTTTGAATTATCCTCTAATATCATTAATTAATAAGTGTAATCAGAAAATTTTCTCCTCGTTATTGGTTAATCGTTTGAAGCTTCGGCTTGATTGTTTTCATATTATATCTTATAGTCTTTTGTAGTAAATAGAGGCATGGGATATAATCCACTTTTTTTCTTGGAATTTTGCAACGTGTTTTATCTAAAAAACATAGTAAACTTTGTTGGATTTATTGATCTGTCAAAAGCATTTTTGACTCAATTGACCATGATATTTTATGGTTGAATCTTTTTCAGATAGGTATCTCTTCTTTTATTAATCTTCTAAGACAATTGTTTTCTAGTACTGCTTATCAAATTGAAGTTAATCATTGTATTTCAGAGTAGGTAATTTCTAATAAATGTATAATAATCAGATATATCGGAATATATTGATTATGGGTGTAAGAAAACAAAAACGAATGAGGACTGTACAATGGCACTTTGAATGAAATTTGCTTTTAATAACAATTCGTAATTCATTCCATTATCGGTCTGCCTTACAAAGATGGGTAGATATTGTGAATACAAAGAGAAAAAAAAACTTACTTCTAAATTCTAAGCTAAAATGACTTAATTCTATATACAATCATTTACATGGTGGTACACACGTGTTGCTACTATACTCCTTTGTTCTCAGTCCGATCTCCTTGCGTGTCTCTGCTCGCTCGTCTGTCCGTCCGTCCTTGTAGCACCAATCCAACACGAAAAGAGAGAGAGAGAGTGCTTGCACACACGAGACAGTCTCCTTTTATACCCCTCTTCACGTGACCTTTTGTTCTCCACCAATCAGTCCGCACCCCCCTTGCGCAGCAATAGGAGTGACCCGACATAGTCTTCCGTGTACAATCACACCAAGAAAACAAAACATAGTTCTTGACACGTGGAAATTCATTTACACAAATTATAATAAAATGGAAGAGTACATAAATAAAAAACCAAAGTAGTGTAGCACTACATAAAGGTTTCCCTCAAGGCGAACCTCTTAACCCCAGTCTTTTTAATTTATTTGTCAATAATCTTCCAAATTTTTTTTCAGTCATAATACTATGGTCACCATTGATTGAACTGAATTGTCTTTTGTTTGCTGATGATATTGCAGTACTTTCTTAATCTCCTATTGGTCTTCAGTGGAAACTCAACCTTTTACAGGATTATTGTGGGACTAATAGATTTAATCTTATTAATACATAATCTAAGGTAATGATTTTTCGAAGAGGATTAGGCGATAAATTCTATTTATTCAATTCTCAGTTGGAAGTGGCGTCGTCCTATAAATATTTAGGTGTTTACTTGCAGGTCTCATTTCCATTTAGACAAAGTAATTATAAAGTTTAAACTTAAACTTGTTAATTTAATAAAACTTAACAGAAGATTGTTTCATTCTGATCATAAGTCATTTTTTTGACTGTTTGATTCCTTGATATGGTCAAGTTTGGGTTTTGTGTGTTCTGTTTGGGTCTGTGTCTTGTTGACGGACTGGAGAAGACTCAATTGGGATTCATTAGATTTATTTTTCATCTTTTTAATTGTTTGGTGCCTGGACCTGTTTTTAGATCTGAAATGTGTAGACAGCCATTGGATATAAGTTTAACTATTGCTATTTTTTGTTACTGGATTAGGATTCTACTGGTTCAGGATTCTAGAGCTGATATAGTTGGATCTCAGGAACTTGGTATATAACAAATTAAAATTAGTAAGCACTAATTCTTTGATTATAACTTGGTTTTCCTCAGTGGCATCTTTATTGTACTGTATAATTTAGGATTTTTATCTATTTATTGTACTCACTTTTCCAATAAAAGGTTTTTGTTGGTTGAACTTCAACAGTCTTTGAGAGAGAAATATTGGACTGAAGATACGCTTTACATAGATCAGAAGTATAGTTTGTTGGAAAATTCTTTAGTTTTTCCATGGACATCTCAAAGTCAAAGTCAAAATCATGTTTGTTATTAAATTTAAATTATAAGATTAAATCTTTGATAATACGACTGTGACTTAATAAATATAACAAGAAAAAAACACCTTTAAAATTCCAGCAAATAAATTTACTAATAAAAACGTTTTTGATCGGTTTAAATTTAAAAATAAATGATAAACCATAATTATAAAATAAATACTGTACATAAATAAAATAAACAATGAAAAGTAAAAATAGACAAATAAATGTTCCTTAATAAAATTAACTTTCATAAAAAGATTGTCATGCAGTAGCCAAGTTGTCGGCGTCTCTATGGTTGATGCAACCGGATTTTTTGTGTGCTTTAAAAATCTCTAATCTTTCCAGATATCTCATAGTATTTATATTTGATGTTTGATGATCAACGCCTGCTCCCATTGCACCTGAATGTCCCAATGTTGTGCATAAGCTGCCAGCGTCATGCTATTGAGATTTTTATCAATTGTATACTTATGTTCTTTGAGCTGTTGTAAGTTGTGCATATGTAGACCAGTTTTGATTTGAAACGTTGGTTGATTAACAGGATGGAGTAAATCCCTGCAGCCGAATTATAATTAAATGGTTTTTTATTGTTCCTTAAAATTCTGAATATCGTTGGGTTGCGTTGATATACAACCTGGAGCTCTGGCCACTTTCCTATGTATTCCTCTTGAAAAAGGGAAATAATTCAAAACCACTCTTTGTTTCTACACCCCCGATGCATTCTGATGTTTTACTATATGAAACGTTGCGATCAACTTCTGAATCATTTCTATTGGATAACCCTGTTGTTCTACGATCTTTAAGATGTAATTCAGCTCTGTTACAGTATCACTTATACTGGTACAATGGGTATATGCCCTTCTTATCAAGGATCTGAAGGCTGCCAATCTGATGTGGAGAGGATCCACAGAGTTATGTGAATGAAAATGGGTTGAAAACAAGGTTTCCTGTATACCTTGTCCAAATTTTACCATATTTGCAAGAGATGGAAATGTCCAAAATGTTTACAGTTGTTTCACTCTCCTGGTCTAATTGTAGGAATAATTTGTAGGGGTTATCACTGATCTCTTTTAAAAATTGCTGCAGGTTTGGTTTTCTCTGCCACAAGATGAAGATATCGTCAACATATCTAGCTAGATGTGTTGACGATATTTTCACAACTATGATTTCTGTTATGTATTTATTTTAGAATTATGGTTTATCATTTATTTTTAAATTTACGTTCTATTTTCACATTCTATTTCATCGTAACTGAGGAGGATCGGTTAAACCGATTGAAAACATTTTTATTAGTAAATTTATTTGCTGGATTTTTAAAGGTGTTTTTTTCTTGTTGTCTATTTATCCAGTTGATAGAAAATATATCGAGTAGAAGAGGTTAATTAGTAGTTGTTGACCATCCTCTCTTTTAGGAGGAGGTCAACTACTACTGGTCAAATTAACTTTAACCCCCTTTTGCAACAAGTTGGAAGAGTATTTGTTTAAAAATGATTTATAAGAGGGACAGTTGTTCAGATACTTTGAATTATCCTCTAATATCATTAATTAATAAGTGTAATCAGAAAATTTTCTCCTCGTTATTGGTTAATCGTTTGAAGCTTCGGCTTGATTGTTTTCATATTATATCTTATAGTCTTTTGTAGTAAATAGAGGCATGGGATATAATCCACTTTTTTTCTTGGAATTTTGCAACGTGTTTTATCTAAAAAACATAGTAAACTTTGTTGGATTTATTGATCTGTCAAAAGCATTTTTGACTCAATTGACCATGATATTTTATGGTTGAATCTTTTTCAGATAGGTATCTCTTCTTTTATTAATCTTCTAAGACAATTGTTTTCTAGTACTGCTTATCAAATTGAAGTTAATCATTGTATTTCAGAGTAGGTAATTTCTAATAAATGTATAATAATCAGATATATCGGAATATATTGATTATGGGTGTAAGAAAACAAAAATGAATGAGGACTGTACAATGGCACTTTGAATGAAATTTGCTTTTAATAACAATTCGTAATTCATTCCATTATCGGTCTGCCTTACAAAGATGGGTAGATATTGTGAATACAAAGAGAAAAAAAACTTACTTCTAAATTCTAAGCTAAAATGACTTAATTCTATATACAATCATTTACATGGTGGTACACACGTGTTGCTACTATACTCCTTTGTTCTCAGTCCGATCTCCTTGCGTGTCTCTGCTCGCTCGTCTGTCCGTCCGTCCTTGTAGCACCAATCCAACACGAAAAGAGAGAGAGAGAGTGCTTGCACACACGAGACAGTCTCCTTTTATACCCCTCTTCACGTGACCTTTTGTTCTCCACCAATCAGTCCGCACCCCCCTTGCGCAGCAATAGGAGTGACCCGACATAGTCTTCCGCGTACAATCACACCAAGAAAACAAAACATAGTTCTTGACACGTGGAAATTCATTTACACAAATTATAATAAAATGGAAGAGTACATAAATAAAAAACCAAAGTAGTGTAGCACTACATAAAGGTTTCCCTCAAGGCGAACCTCTTAACCCCAGTCTTTTTAATTTATTTGTCAATAATCTTCCAAATTTTTTTTCAGTCATAATACTATGGTCACCATTGATTGAACTGAATTGTCTTTTGTTTGCTGATGATATTGCAGTACTTTCTTAATCTCCTATTGGTCTTCAGTGGAAACTCAACCTTTTACAGGATTATTGTGGGACTAATAGATTTAATCTTATTNTAGGTTAATAGCGATATACTAATATACTAATTACATGAGATATACTAATATACTATACTAATAATGTATTTTTTCATATTTTTCATTTATCCGTTTTTTCAGTTATCCGACCAACCCCAATCCCCAATTGAGTCGGATAATCGATGCTCTACTGTACTATCAATAAGCTGTTAAACACTTGGCCAGCAACACATATATAGCTATTGATTTGTTGCATTTCTTAGGTACCATGGTGGATGATAAACTCTGTTGTTTGTGTCTCAAAGCAGATTTCATAGGGGTATCAGCATGGGGAGAAGTAGAATTGCTACAAGCTCAGCATTAGCCTGCCATATGCAAATTTTTTTTTACACTATCACATGCAGAAGGTGGCAATTTTTCATGTGTAATTACCATTTCAATATCATACATTGTTTAGTTGGTAGAAGAGTATCCTTTCAAGGATTTTCCATTCACATCCCTATGTGAATCCAATGGGCTCCCTATCCTTGAAAGGATGGGAAATCCTTTCAAGGATAGGGAGCCCATTCACAAACTCAGCTGGAAATAAATGATGAGAGGCCTGAGGTGTTTCTCAGAATGGCAAGAAAATGATTTTTCTGTATTTTCAGCCACAATATAAAGCCACATAAATATTTAACTTGGGGCACTATTATATGGAGACAAGTATTCAAGATCATACTGAGCTGCAGACACTGTCATTACATCATGTATAGCTGACAAACATCCTTAATGTCATGATACCTCTTACAACAATTGTATAAGACCTCTATGATGTCAGAGCAGAAAAATGCTGCATTATGCATGCAGTCTTATGACAAAGAAAAATTGTACACTATCATATGCATAAGGTGGAGATTTTCTACAGTGGTTTTTCAAGTTTTTCAAAACTCAAAAAAAAAAATTTTCTTAAAATCCCATCAAATTCAGCATCTCTCTTTAAGAACATGTGGAACCCATGTATCGAGCTTTGAAATGAAACCAATTTGTTCTAAGTACAGTCGACCCCCTATAAGATCATAGATACGTTCCATTCTTTAGGAATCTGATTTCTTACGAGTCCTTCCAATCACAGCCCAACACGTGTGAAGTTTTCGGACTACGGCTGATTGAAAGGTTTTCTTCCATAAAATTAATTGATTCTAGACTAATCCGACTCAACATTTCCAAAATACGTATATATTTTTTGGAAATGATCTGTATAAACTATGCTATAAACAAAAAATTGTAGGATTACTTACCGAGTGTGCACCAAACAGGTGGGTCCTTGGAAGGATCCACTTGCTTGTCATTGATATCATCGTAATTTGGTAATCCCCTCCAGTGATGATGGTTGATCACTTGTAGAAAAAACAACTAGGGTGGCCATTAATTTGAGTCTGAATACCTGTAACTTTCCGTCTGCATATGACAGTCCTAGAGAAAAGCATTTTTAAACTTAGGCTTTGAAAACTTGATACTGTGACATTTAAATTGTTTTTGTTTTATGGTGTAGAATATAGATAATTTAGGCCAGATCAGTAAATTACTATGAGGCATCAATCATGATCTTGTGATTGAATATCAGAAGCCAAATGCAGTGATCTCCTGTTCCAGAAGCAAACTAAATTTTATATATAACATTTTAAAGTCATTTATCATCTCTGCTGGCATGACTGTTCTCAGGCTCTGCATAGTACTTAGCAACTAGTATTTTATAGCTATCATACATTAGAAATAAGTCTAGATATTCAATTTTAATCTATTTTTTACATAAGAATTAATTTTGAATTTTTTTTGTATTTTACAAATTATAAAAAACTAAAATCTTAACTTTTTATTTTCAGATCGTCCAATCACATATCTTTATAATACTCTTCATTATTATGAACAAAAACTAAAGGATCGTCCTCCTTTGAAAAGGAAGTTGGTTTCTTCTATTATAGGTTAAGTTTTTCATTTTACTTGTTTAATGCTATCTGTTTACTATATATAATTTATCACCACAGATAAAATTATTTTAAAATTTAAAATAGGTTCCTTGAAAGAAATTAGGCCTCGTGGATGGTGTTTGAGTGATGGTTATCTTAACTATATGCAGAGACCTGCTGACGACATTGACTGGATTCCTGATTTGGATTATTACATTAAAATAATTGAACGTGTGGTAGAGAGTATCCTTTTATAATAAATACTGCAATATCTAGCAACATCTTAATGGCTGGTTTTAACAATCTTTGAATGAAAGTTGAAATAAATAGGAGGGTAAGTCAAATGAAAACCTTAAAAGTGCAATAAAAATTCTAAATACTATACAATTATCCTGTAAGTTGGTAGCAGCATTAAATGACTTGTTACCATGACCTATAGTGGGATGACCACCTATAGAGAACTTGCATGAAGGTCATCTCACGTGACCAAACCATATCCATCTTCTGTGCCATATTTGTGCTGTGCTGTTCATCCCATAACTTTTATCAAAATTTTCTGAAATTTTGCAGGAAAGTTTGTATATTAGAGAGATTGAAGCTATTAAATTATGGTAGTTAAAGTTAGAGATGATTGCACTTAATGAATATTATAGAAAATTTTAAGTGTTAATAATGAGTAAAATCTTCATCTCTATCCTCAAAATTAAGCTTTTTGCCATTTTATAACAACTAAAAATATAAAAAGTTTTTTATAACAAAATCTCATAAATAATGGTGCCTCACACAAATTTATTTTTAAATTAAGATCTCATAACAGCCAGAAAAGTTAAGCAATGAGTTGCTGGATTTTTTCAATAGGTTATTTAACTCTTGCTAGTCAAGATGTCAACTGGTACCGAAGTAAAATTTTAATATATAGTGGAGTCAATGTGTATGAAGATTACTCAAATTTGTTCTTATAGGTTTGTAGTTTGTGACAGAAGATAGAATATCGTGTCACCTTGTCGCAACAATTCAATTTTTAACTCTTAACCACACAAAAGCATACAAATTACTTAAAGCTCAATATAGCAAGTGGCTTGGTTGATCCAAAGACAGTTCTTCAGAACAAATTTCTCTTGCTAGGAAAGGTAAGCACATTAAAAAACTATGACACTTGGTTGTTGTATCATTGTACTGACTAAAAATACATGTATTATGATAGAAGTGATGCTATATAATGGTCAATAAAACTAAGGGCTGTGTGGTAATTTTTTTCTTTTTTTTGTAATTGTCGAATTTGTTTTATTCTGTTTTAAAATTTACTTACACTATATCTCTTCATTAGGTGAATCACTCAAAGTTTACTCTGTCATGTATCAGGTGAAGTTAAAACGGAATGGAAACGTCACAGATATGGCACCAGGCAAAATGCACATGCACAAAACGTCACTTGAAAGTTATCTATAGATGTTCACAGGGATAAAACCCATTAAAATTCATCAATGAATGGCATTTCAGTACAATGATGCATGCCTGTCATTTCAACAAGTAAATGATTTGAGTACAGTCGATCCCCCTATAAGATCATTGATTTTTCCGTTTTATCTGAATTACATGTTGTACGAGTCACTTAGATTTTACAAATACGTGTGCCGGGCTGTGAACGGCTCACATATTTGTAAAATCTAAGTGACTCGTACAACATGTAATTCAGATAAAACGGAAAAATCAATGATCTTATAGGGGGATCGACTGTATGAAATTCTGAAATGGCAAATGGGTTCAGTGACAGATGCTCCTCCATTAGGTCTGACATGCCAGAGTTGATTGTGGAATTGAACACATTTGAAGGTTTTCTATCACAACAATGGTGAACACCATAGCCACACTTCCGGATATTGGTTATGGTTAAACACATCAGTCTATGATGCTGTTGTTGTTATAAAGGATTAGAGGGCTGTCTGTTATGTAAACTGACATTGCCCTAAGGGTTGAAAAGAAAGAAGAAAGAACTTAAGATGGACAAAAAGAAAGAGAAAGATTGATTGGAAGGTGGAAATGAAGGAGAAGGGGAAGAGGGACCCAAGAGCTGCATCAGAATTTATTAGGACCAAAATTATACAAAAATTACAAAATGGGATGAATACACAGATATTTATAATAATGGATGGGTTACAACATAGAAAACAAAGAACAAAATATGCAGTAAAAACAATATAAAAAAATATCAACAGAAATAAAGGCAGATGCACAAAGCAATAGCCTGAGCATTACAATAAAGGCACAGTGATACTGGTATTACAATAGGAAAAATTTGAACAGTAAGGAGCATCATTTACTTAAGGATAAACACTGCACTGCTTCCCACCACTGGAGTGAGAATACAAAAGGTTGGGAAGTTAAACACAAAAGAAAATTGGCTGTGCTGACATTTCAGATAATGCAAAGGATAAGTGCAGTATAGAACACAAGTAACCTGTTACATTGCAGTGAAAATAACAATTAACCAAAGCAGTGAGGAGAGCACAAAAACTTCACATACAGTCAGAGGTGGATGGGCAACACAATGTCCAGGTTGTTACTGATGGGATAGTTACAGACCACTGTTGGGATGCAAACTTTGACAGCCAGAATGATGAATCATCACTTTTGCCACCATTATCATAGCAGTTGTCCTTGTTATCTTTGATGTCAGTAGAAGCTGGTAAGTCATTATTGCTCATTTGGTTGGGCTCAACATATTTTGGTGTAAATAGGTGATCTGGGTGAGAGTCCTGGTCTTGGTGATGAATTTGCTGAACAAAGGTACTGTCCATGACTAAGTCCTTTTCATTAGGAGGCCAGTTGTAGTCTGCATGGAGGCATGTGGCCTCAAACTGGGTGCGTTGATTTTCATATTTGGTACCAGTACATTTGTATAAGAAATGATTTATGTCATCTTCTTGGTCGTTGTCGATATCACAATTTTTAGAGTTGGTTTTCTGAAAGTGGTAGCAGTAACTTAAAGTTCCCATGCTGGGCGAGGCACTGGGTGAGGTCCTGGGTGAAATGTTTATTATTAATGAATGAATGGAGGGAAAGAATTTGTAACAGTGTCTACCCGTAGTTGAACTGTGCCACTCTTCCTGCCATAGCCTATCAGTGATGTCTTTAATATTCTTATTGATGTGTTTCAGAGGAATCCTACTGTAAATTACTGGTGTATTTGAATCAGTTGCACTTTTAGCTAACTTGTCCACCTGCTTGTTGTCATCTTGGCCCTTGTGGACCGGGATCCAATGAAAACTAACATGGTGTTTGGAATGAATGGCTTCAGTGATTTGGATAAGGTCTAATGCCAACTTGGAGTTGGCAGTTTTATTCTTGAGAATATGCTGTGTAGCTCTGCTGTTTGTGAATATTTCCATCAGTCCTGTATAATAGTTGCTATTTTTTTGGATGTGTTTTAGAGCATTGAACATAGCCCACATCTCTGCTTGGATGACTGTACAATAGTTGGCCATTTTCTTGGAAGTTTGGTAAGTTGTATGGTTATTATTGTTTTTAATTATTAT
>NW_019387021.1:5290-17800 GCF_000671375.1 Centruroides sculpturatus | reverse complement strand
GTACTATTATTCGTAAACACATTTATCGCAGAACAGTTTTAACTAGGATATTATTAAAATCGGTGTCTTACACGCAGTAGCATATTGCATGTACCGTCTTACTCTTACGCTCATTCCGACAATGAAGTCATCATCAATAATGCAAGATCATCATCATCCAAATTAAGCCTATTTACCTGTATATCTTGCTCAACTTTAACCATATTCCAATCATCACATTCCGCTTTGATATTCCTGCATACTTCCTCAAACTCCAACTCTTGCTTTATCTCGATATCATTATCCCAAACGGGTTCTTTCTTAATGCTAAACGGCGCATCTTTATCGAATTCTGTAACGTTAAAAAAGCCATTAAGTAATCGAAGGTTTTTTTCCTCCCTCCACGTGAGGAAATCGAATAATTAAATCGAAATTAATCAATTTCATGCGCAAATCGGCATTTAATTATATACACTTACTATCTTTTGATTCGAAGTTCATCTCCTGTCTCCCTCTTACGAGCACCCTTTCTCATTCAAAATTAGGCAATGCTTTTAATGGATAGAAATTGTATGTAGTCCACGTCACGTGAATTAACTATTCTTTGTTAAATTAACGTTTTAAACACCAATTAATGCTTTGTTTCGCAAATAAAATATTTGAATTGCCACACGTGAAAGAGATAGCGCAATTCAACTCTATACACAGTTTTGGCGCCACCTGAAGGAAAAACATAAACATCACCTAAGCGAACGTAATTTGATTTATTTTTCCGGCAAATTTTAAAATTATTTCTCCGTCGGTTATTTATTATATTTACCTTTCGATGATTCGATTGTGTTACATATTTTATAATTACACGTCGTATTAGTAAATTTAGTAACGTGCGTACGGCATCGTTACTCGTACTCGCTGAGCTAAATAAAAGGTAGAATGAGGACACCCACTTGACCTACTTTCCGAAATATTTGCACCGTCGATACCTACTTGCCGATATATCTTCGTTATTTTCTATCGCAGATTTAATAAATTATTTCTGCACTCCACCATGTTTAATCCTATACATTTATTTTCCTTTTATATATATATATACACACATATATAAATAAATTTAATAATTACGAAACCAATTGCGCTAGTGCGTGATAACAATCGACGATCAATCGGATAAATTTTGTAAAAATAAATAATATTAAAATCTAACTTAAAACTTTGATCTAATAAAAATTCTTTCTGTAAATAAATACGTAAATAATAGTATATTGTTATATATGAGAATTTCGTCTTTTTAAATGAAATTTGTTTAGCTTTTTTTTTCCTTTATACTGATTTTTCGGTTTTCCGAGATGGCAAAATTCCTTTTTATTTAGTCCAAAAAAATTTTTATAGCAGGAAAATCGGGTGTTTGATAAAGCCGATACAAACCGCTGCGTAATTTTTTGGAGCGGCCGTCCTGGTCGCCCGTGCGTAACGGCATCGTTTTAATTAAGAGCTTTCAATTACTAGGGTACGTCAGGAAAATTACACGTTTTCGTAACGATGCAATGGATGTTTCCTACATGACTCGAAGAACTTACAAAGTACTTCGAGTCGTATTTATTATTCAAACCGCAGTCATCAATCAGAAAACATCCATATACACAGGCCTATATACATATACACGTATTAAAATTACAACCTAAAAAATTAATTTTATGTTAAATGAAAATTCAAAACAAAGAAAAGAATCATACTTTAAGTAGGAATTTGAATATTTTTTTTTTTCGTGAATTTATTTGAAATTCTAGTTTTGTACTGTGTTTATTTTCGTCTTTACGAATTTAAAACATTTCACATAATTATTTTAAAAAAAAATTGAATGGAAATAGTAATAAGTCTGTTCGCATTTGACCTCTTAGCTAACTACTCGTCGTAAAAATAATCGTTTCTGGTAAATGCCTCAGCTCTACTCTTGCGTAATTGCCTTCTGTAATGATGTTCTTCCTAGATCATCCAAGATAAAGGTGATGTTAATTGTGAATCAGAAGCTAAACCGGATCCTTCTGATGAAACATGAACTTGTTATCCGAACCATCATCAGATTATATATATATATATATATATATACACTGTACTTAATGATCGAAGTTAGGATAATGAAAATGACGCATTATTCGTTTAAAAATTACACAAAATTATGTCATAAAAATATTAGTCGTATTACTGCAAAAATATGTGTGTTCTTTCAGGTTTATTTTGTTCTGTTTAGTTACAACTTAGCCTAATATAAGAACTGGAGAAAACGAGACGTGGAAAAAATTAAAGCCAATCATCAGTACTTAAATTTTATCTTTTTAATGCAAAATTGCTGTTTATAAGTGTATCTTTACGGATGAGTCTGGGCCTCAATGAATTTGATACGAGTGTAGTTCGTTATTAGTAATTACCAATTCTGAAATAAAGTGATTAACTCCAGTTTGATAAGCAATGCTAGAAAACAATTGTGTTAAAATATTGATAAAGGAAGAAAAGAGAACTTCGACTATAAAATATTGTGATCAATTATGTCAAAAGTTCTTGACAAATCGATAACGTAGTAAACTCTGTCGAATTTTTTTTTAGCCGAAACGAGTTGCAAAATCCCGAGATCCAAGTTGCATATTACATCCCACATCTTTACTTGCTATGAAAGCACCCTGACTAAAAGAAATAACACGAAAATGCTCGAGTCAAAGCCTGAAACGAGTTAGTCAGTAATCAGAAAAAAAAAAATTCTCTTAAATTTTATAAAACGAATATTTAAAATGTTAAAATTTATTATATTATCTATTAATTCCGAGTTTGTAATGATTAAGTTAATAACAGATGCATCCAAAAAAGAACTAAACGTAAAATTGTAACGTAGGATCAGTGAAGATCTTATTGCCGTTCCTTCCCAACTCCGTCTGATTGAGTTGTTTTCTTGTGTTTCACGACTCGATGTAATGAATCAGGTTCGTCGGAAAGTACACCTCCACACTCAAATTGAATATATTTACAGTAGTAGAAAGTACAAGTTGGAAAACATAGTACATGTACAAGATGACCATGCCTGGTGAATTCACGTGCCAGATTGGCGTCTGGGAACTAATAACCTTTGGAGAGAGACCTCAGTCAGCTTGTGGAGTCGGCTCAACTGCACGGTCGGTCCGGTCTCAGCACTAACCCGTCTCTGAGAAGATCAACAGAGGAGAACACTCTCTTTACGCTCAGCGGGCTTTCCAGTGTGCCTGAGACAACCGTGTATCAGTCTCTTGCCCTTCTCTTCTTGACTCTCGTTCGCCCCGCAATTTAAGGGATTTTGGAACGGGAACTTCCGACCAATCACAACCCTTTTTTTATGCCCGAACAGCTTACACTCAGGTCCGCCGTCATCCGACGAGAGTGAAGCTTACACAAACGTCCGCCACTTGTTTACGTTCGTTTGTTTACAATATGATAAATGTCCTACCGTCTGACTGCAGGTGGCTCCAATTAACAAAGCCGGCGCTTCCTTTGTTTACAAGTCAATACTTTACAAGTGGTATTACCCGACCGCACGTGGGTCCAATTGACAAGGTCGCGCCTCTTTTGTCCCCACTCCGCTAAAAGGTCACTACTTTACAGGGTCCATTAAGCAGAATCAAGCCAAAATACTTGGCTTCGATTCCTATCTATGATTAAAAATCGCATAGAGTGGAATATTTCGCGACGAGTTATTCCGGAGAAGGCCTTACCAACAGATAAAACAGCTAGCTAAGCGAAGAGAGAAGCTGTAAGACTGCACACATCCATTGAGAAGGGAGAGAGAATCCTATCAATTATTAGCGTAGTATATATAGCCTATATACAGTATACTACGCTAATGATTAAAAAATATATAAATATATATATTTTTTTTAAAATTCTTTTCGCACTTTAGACATTAAGAGGGCTTTTTCCGAGCCCATCATGGATTCGGTTAGCCCACGATGGTGAAGGCCAAATGATGAGATACGGAAACCGACATATTTGTAATCCGAAAAGGTTTGATTTGGTGAAATACGATAATGCAAAACACGAGCGATCTGCCAAGAAGGATGTCTCTCGGAGGACTTTCTATGGGAAACTGACAATTAGATATTAGACACGTGAATAAAATCCAGAAAACTACACGTTGGCCGGGCGCGAATCCACGACCAAACTACCAGTTTCAATATAGTTTTATCCACTGGTAAGCCCTATCTCCGGACAGATCATTCGAAAAAAATATTGGGGTCGCTAGCCCGGGCTCGATTCCTTGTCTCCGGAACGGTAGACAGATGCTATATACATCTCGACCATCCGACCATTCCCGTTGAGTTTGTACAGTACATACCCACATAGGGGTGCCACTATGCAGACGCGAGCGAGAATATGTGGCGAAAAGAGGTGATGACGTTTCACGCTCTCTGTTTCTCGCTGTCGTCTGTGTGGTCGTAATAATCGAGAGCGTGAAACGTAATCACCTCTTTTCGCTACATATTCTCCTTCCCTCGCATCTGCATAGTCACACCCCTACGGTGAGATACGAGGAAAAGTGTTCTTTTTGGACGAGGCTGTTGTCCAAATCTCTGTTGGAAGTCTGAATGCACCTTTTTCATTATTTCCCGTTGTTTCCTTTTCATAAAGCCAACAAGTAGCAATTACACGTTCTTCAATTAGATATGTTAAAAAATGACTGATTCAAGTATGTTCTCTTATCTGAAACAAACAATGGAACATTAATTTTCAATTAACAATATATCCGTCACCCTGTAGATTCGTAAGTTATGAATTCTTATGAAGGAATAATTGGATTCTAATTACAGAATCTTGCTATTGTTCAAATTTTGAAAAACAAATTGAACAACTTGCCTTTCACATCTAGTTTTCTATTTCCTGATAATATGCGATAATATATTTAAGAATTAAGTACCTTAATTAATTACCTGATTTAAAGTTTGAAAACCATTGGAATTAAGGAGACAAAGAAATTAAAGCAAACTGTAATTAAAAATATTTAATTCCAGAACTGCATGATTGTCACCATCAAAAACTATTCACTTCTTAGGATTTCATTTCAAGATGAGAATCAATTTGTTGATAGCTACCACTGCTATTACTCTATTCATAGGAATATTTAACATTTTTCTGCCCCTAGCAATACTTTTTTGCCACAACTTTGATAATAATATATCTTAACATTAAAAAGAAATATTTTACTCTTAAGATGTAAGTAATTGATATTCATTGCCCTTAAGTTATATTTATAAACCTTTAGTGTTTTTCAAAAAAGTAATTTGGTACTTTAAAGTATTTGCCACCCCAGACTTCAGCTCACTTAACCTTTTGTAAATTTACACTTGGACCACATTAAAATCATTTGCTGTTCATAAATATCTTTTTTAAGTCTCTACCCTGTAGGCAAGAAAAAGAGCCTTTTTTCCCAGGTCATAATGGGGTGGCTGGGTGATGAGACAAAATACATCTGGGACACACCACTCTCAAATTTCTGAGTTGCCTTCCTCGTTTGATCTTGGGTCCCTAGAGTCCCTAGTCTGACTATTTCTTGTAAAATAATGAGAATTAATGTCGATTGGTAGGAAGTTTTAAATGACAAGTAACAAGTAATCCAAAATCATTTACTTTGCATAAGAAAAAAAATGATTTTAAAAATTTCAATTTTTAAATTCTGAATATAAGGTGTGAATGGCTATCAAGTGATGTCAAAAAGCATACCAGTTATTTAAAACTGTCCAAAATTACTTCAGAAATAATACCAGTCACTATCATTTCAAAATGGCAAAATATATTTACTAGAGCTATGTGGCCAGAATCAATTGTATCCATTACAATTGCTGGATTTGTTTGCAATACCAATGCAAAGAGATCTAGATAAAACTGTCTCTTCTCATTACAGGTTTGGTCACCCCAGAATAGGCCTGGCCAAAGCCATAATGGGCTTGCAAACCCTTAGTGCCCCAGAACATATTTTGCACTAATTCAACTGTTTAATTAAAAATTTAGTGTTTATCAAAAAATTTCTTCATTTAGACAATTTTCCTTCAAAAATTGAGAGAGAATCTTATATTGCACTTCCACATAATTACCAGAACCAACACTAAACATATTACAAAAGTACTGTTAGAGCTAAGATTACTTAGAGAACTTGTCATAAACGAATCTTATCTAAAGATACATTCAATGACAATGGGAGGGTCATATTGCATATTTAATCATACTGCATGTACTTAAAAGATTAGTATCCAATGTTTTTACATGTGGCATACCTTTAAATATGCTACATGAACTGATTTCTCTCCATACCAATTAAATTACCAAACAAACGTTTTACTCTTCATTCTTAATACTTGATACTTCATAATCAGGGCCGTGCGGTAGATTTTCTCAGTATGATGCAAGTCTTCGAAATGCCGCCCCATTACGGTGCCGCCTGATGCAGCCGCATCTCTGCATCATAGCACGGCACGGCCCTGTTCATAATGAAAACTTCATCCACAAGAAATTATTTTAAACATTATACAAGTTGCTAAGACACCTGAACAAAAATCAAGGCAATCATAAATGTTGTTCTAGTGTTTGTTCTATAATTATACAAAGCACAATTTCTTTTGGAATATTTTAATTTTTAAATAAAAATTTGATACCGTACTTAACTTTATAAATCAAACACAAAGACATGCAGAATACCTACAGAGAGAAATTTAAAATGGATAAACTTGGATATTTTAAATTCCTTAATTTAAAAATGATGTTTCAAAAACAAAAAAAAAATTAAACACTTCATAAGATTTATTTATTAATATAAAACAAACCTTGACTAGAAAGGAGCAACACATGGCAAAATCGAAATCACAGTTATAATTATATAAAAGTTATCTTCATTTATTTATGCAATGCTTCATATTGCACAAGAGCTTCTTGTGTAATACATTTTTCTTCAAACAAATTTCATCTTGCAATCAAAGTCTAAATTTGGCAATCTAACAGGAACATTGTAAGAGATAGACAAATATTACATTCTTAAATTTGATAAGGCAACAACTATTCACATTTTCCAAATTACACTTTATCATATATTACAATTAAATATATAAATAAAAACGGAAGGCATTTCAGTATTTTTTTTCTGCACTTTAATTTCATAATATTAATTATGAATTGAATCATCATCATACTAAATGGCCACGCTTTCCAAATTTTACATTATGTAAACATTGTTTACATGTCTAGTTATCCATTTAATATATTTGTCACCAGACAGAGAAACTTTTTTAATTTAGACTGAAGGTTTTATATAATCATAAATGTGAAAAAGGCTAATATTTAACAGAATTAACATTCTTCAGTGAATTAACTCATTCCTCAAACATAATTTAAATTCAAATTGCTTTTCTTGGAGTAAAAACATGTCAAAAGACAAGCAACTTTGAGTGTGTAGCCTATAAGTGCTCATTTGGCAATAGGGTGCTTAGTCTCAAGTCTTGTGACTAGCAATACAAACGTGTTGGGAGTATCACATGGTACCAATTCCTTCATTGAACAGTTGGTACTATCTGACACTCCCTATACATTCTCATGTGCTATTCAAAATAGATTCTCTGGTCAACTTCCGATGATGATCCTCATTAATTTCCAATAATGAGCAAAGAGCCCCAAGAATGTTTGGCTTTTCTGAAAACATTTTTGCTCCAAACAATCAGTTAATTAAATCCATGATTTACAGTTAAGTGCAATAAATTATACATTGAAATTCCAGTGAATTCAAAAATTCTTCAATACACATAAAAGAAAAATTTATATTTATGTATAAATGTAGCAACATTATGCATTATATACACCCTATTATAAAAATTATCTTCCTAAGATCAACTTTCTACACTCCATTTCTGAAAATATCACAGAAGTATTTTTGTATTGTGTAATTTACAATTGTGATGATGCTGATATCATCAGCATTCAATCATTACATGATTTTTTTTCAATTACCTTATAAAGCATGCAATAGCAGATATAATAAATTAAATCTAACTCTGACCTAGCAAATAGTATATTTTTCCAAACATCTCATAGCCAATATCTACAGTTCTCACTCTTATCAATTCTGCAAAATATATTTTTTTCCTAAATCTTAAATTGAAATAGTTTAATGAAAATATTGCAGATAAAATTTGTGCTCTATAACAATAAACATTAATTTTCTATTATTATTTATGATTTTAACTGCCATAAATTGGATCATCATCTCATCTTGTAAATATTTACTTTATAAGTTTTATTATCGTAATTCATTTTTAACTATACTTTGGAGACGCTAAGAAGGAATATTGAAAATAATTTTATGTATTTCTTGGAACATGTCTTCTAAATTCACACAGTTTTTGGTCCACATAACTATATTTTTATCATTACAGGTCTGTGAGGAACACTCACAATTGCACTTCTTCGAGGTATGGTAAATTATTACATCTTATCCTATTGTAGAACAAAAGGATTCGATTAGAAATCACAATTTACTTGAGCTATGATTCATCGCATTTCTTATCTTGTGATTTCATCATATAAATGACTTTCATGTGATTTCTTTGATGACCGTTTAATTCAGAAACACTTTTGAAACTTTTCTCACACATGTCGCAAGGAAACGGTCTCTCGCCCGTATGACATTTTTCGTGCCTTACCAAGTGTGATTTTCTTCTAAAATACTTTTTGCATATATTGCATTGGAACGGCTTTTCTCCCGAATGGCACAATAAATGACGTTTTAATAAGTGCTTATCCTTGAAATTCATATCACACAAATCGCACTGGTAAGGCCTCTCTTCGGAATGTGTCTTAATGTGTCGATTCAAATATTTTTTATTTTTAAAGTTCTTAAAGCAAGTTTTGCATTCGAACGGCCGTTCGCCAGAATGTAGCTTCTCGTGCTGAAGCAGATTCGACTTCTGTCTAAAGCTTTTCTCACATAGGTTACACTGAAAAGGTTTCACCTCGGAATGACATCTTTGATGTTCAATTAAAACAGATTTCAACTTAAAACTTTTTGGACAAAACCCGCACTCAAAAGGTCTTTCGTCTGTATGGCAATTCTGATGTCGTACTAAATGTGACTTTCTCCTAAATGCTTTTTCACAGAGCTCGCACTGAAAAGGTTTTTCGTCAGTATGACATTGTATGTGTCGCTTTAACGGATGCTTATCTTTAAAATTCATGTTGCAGATCTCGCATTGATAAGGTCGTTCGTTCGAATGAATTTTCATGTGTTGATTTAAATACCTGTGGTTTTTGAAATTCTTTTTGCATACTTCACACTGGAAAGAACTTTCCTCGGAATGTAATTTTTCATGCCTCGCCAAATTTGCTTTGTTCCCAAAATTCTTTTTGCAAAGAGTACATTGATAGATTGTGTCATAAAAATGACATTTTTCATGATCCATTAATAGTAATTTTTCTGTAAAGGTTTCCGTGCAGAACTCACATTGATAAATTGTCCCTAAAGAATGATTTCGTACATGTTTAGAAAAGTAAGAAGGATCTTTGAAATTTTTATTGCAGATTTCACAATGATAAGGCAACTCTGGAGAATGTCTCTTTACATGGCGTCTTAAGTGCTTTTTATTTTTGAATCCTTTCCCACAGATTTCGCATGGATAGGGCCGTTCGTCAGCATGAGATTTCCGATGCTGAAACATAGCCGACCTCTCTGTAAATTTCAAATCACAGAATTCACAAGGATAACTCTTCACTTCAAAATGTTTTCTCTGATGTTTTTTTAAATTGTTTGGCCACTTAAAACTTTTTTCGCATAAATTACATTGGTGGGTTCTTTCAAGAAAATGAGCTTTTAGATGCCGTTTTAAATATACCTTTTCTTTAAAATACTTTTTGCAGAGATCACATTGAAAAGGTCTCTCCTGGGAATGTGTTTTTTTATGATTCCTTAAACGTTTCTCTTCCCTAAAATTCTTATTACATATTTGACACTGGAAAGGTTTCTCTGTAGAATGGCATTTCATATGTTGTTTTAAATTATATTTCTGTTTGAAACACTTTTTGCATATCTCACACTGATAAGGTCTCTCTTTAGAATGGCTTTTCCTGTGAATACTTAAAGCTGATCTAACTCTAAAACACTTGCCACAAAACTCACATTTGTGGGGCTTTTTTCCTGAATGGCACCTGCTATGAATGTTTAAATCCGACCATGTCCTATAACTCTTTTTACAAATCATACAGTCAAAAGGTCTTTCTTCAATGTGACATCTTTTATGACATTTTAAGTTCGATCGCGACTTAAAACATTTTCCACAGACATCACAACTATAAGGTCTCTCGTCAGAATGGCATTTTTTATGTTCTCCTAATTGCGCTCTTTCCATGAAACTTTTGCCACAAATATCACACTGATGCGGTCTTTCTCCACTGTGAAATTTCCTATGTTTTATTAAATTAGACTTCCATTGGAAAATTTTCGGGCAGAGGTGACAACGAAAACCTTGATCTTCTGTATGGCATGTCTGATGTTGTAATAAGTAAGTTTTAGCAGTAAATCGTTTTTCACACAATTCACACTGAAAAGGATGATGTTCTAAATAGAGCTTTTCATCCGGGTCTTCCACTTTCAACACTGGCTTAAGCACTTCTCTGCTGCGATTTCCTCCAAAATGCACTTTTATATGCTCCAATAAATCAGACCTCAGAAGAAATTTCTCCCTGCAGATATTACAACTGAAACTCTTTGTTCTAATTTGCATTATTCTATGACGTTTATAAAATAATTTATATGAATATCTTTTCATCCAAATTCTATGCCGAAACCTCCTTTTGAAATTGTTCCACGACTGTCTTTTCAACGTAACTTTCGTCCTGGCTCTCTTCTTGCAGAAGTCGCAATGAACATGCTGCTCTCCCCCATGAATAAACAGATGACTCTTTAAAGTATAATTCCAAATAAAATTCCTTTTACAGAATTTGCATTCAAAATTTTGTTTTCCTAAATGTTCCTGTATATGAAGTATAAATTCTTGAACTGCAAAAAATTTCTTTTCACATATATTACAGGTAAAAATGTCTTTTATCATTCCACAAGCATTTTTTGTTCCTTGCTCTTCATTGATTTCAAATCCTGTAATGATAATAATTTACATTAATTGATAAGTTTAATTAAGGATAAATTTAATTTATTTACAAATAATACAATACACATAATGAAATCTTAATTTAGCCTTTATTTTTTAACTCTTTTTTGCTACTAAGCCAGCACTTTTCAAATCCATAAAGGATTTGAAAAGTGCACGAGGACTGGAATGGCAGCAATCGAGCTGTAATGGATAGATTTAATATACTATGTCAAACTACCAAGAAAATTTCTGAAGATCTAACCAAGACTGTAGCCTGAATCTCCAGAATAGCAGACTGAATCTTGCCCTGGTCACCATTCTAGTATTTATATACAGAAAACTTCAGGAGAACTTATATAAAACTTCAGGAGAAACATGATTAATAACAGTGATAGCTAGATAAAGTCGCCATGCCTGCCATGATGTTGTGAGTGCTGCACTGCAGTTCAAAGTAAACATATTCCATACTGACAGGTCTCTCTGACTGGGTATTGATAAATACTTTCCATCCATTCTCCAACTATGTCCAACTGGTTTATGTATTTTTTTCAACAAATACTTATTTTTACATCTTTGATTTGTAAAATCCTACACTACTTACAGACAATTGTATTTGACATCAAGTAATATGGTTCTTGCCATATTTCTCTGCATTCATCTACACTTCTCTCTATCAGTGGTTCACTCAAGATTTAATCTTTGGGGAGCCAAGTTGAATGAGTAGAAAAATTTTTATGCAAACTCAACAAAATTCCCACCTGATATGACTGCTAATTCATGAGTAATATAGAAATAGAACACAGAACACAATATAAATAAAAAAGTGAATTTTAACTAGAAAAATATTTTTTGGAAAATTTACTAGTGTTCCTTTCCTTTTACTTTGAAGGCCCCTTGGCCCACTCCCTGGGTGCACCACTGCTCTCTATTCATGTATAAATGTCGTCCATTCTTAAGCTTTCAACATGTGTGAATCATGATATATAATGTATACGTTACCGCTAAAGCTCGAAAGTCGTTAATCTGCAGATTAACTAGGGTGATCCTTTAAAGTTATGAAAACTGTTCCATTTCTCAAATTACCTAGATAATGTGCAGAGTATCTAGGTAATCCGCACATTACCTACTAGGCACTCGGTAAAGTGAAAATAAGATCTTTGCCACAAATAAATGTACCACAAATAGGTGTGCTTGTCGCAGAAACCAATTGCTATGAAATTCAAAGTGTCACCAATCTTTAGACTGCACAATTGGATAATGTTACCTATGGTGGGTAAAATGGTGGCTCGTCTCTGATTCCAGCAAAGAGAAGAAAGGAAACAGTGAGGACGCACGTTCAAACCTAACCTAACCTATTCTAATAATTTGGTTGGTAATAATTATGGTAATTTAT
>NW_019387021.1:0-3397 GCF_000671375.1 Centruroides sculpturatus | reverse complement strand
AATCAAATTTAAATCTTGAAAAAGAGGCTTCATCATCTGCTTGAGGGAAGAATTTTTTTTCCTAAGGGTGTCATCTTAGTTAAAAGACATCATCTAATGCCTAGAATGTAAGGATACATAAAATTTTGATAGGATCAAATGTAAAAGAAAACATTGCTGTCTTAATTCAATTGGACTTTGCATTATAGGAAATGTGTTGTATATCCTGTAAATAGGATTCTATGAAAGAGGAAATTAGTTTATAGAAAGACATGTCAGAAATTCTTCTAGGAATCTATATAGTTTGTCAAAGATAGGATATGTGATAGTGTAGGAATAATGGTCAATTTGGTATCTAAATTTTGTTGGCAATTGTGGAGTTTTGGATACTCAGAAAGCTAAATCAAGGATTGACAGAATATTTATGATGAAAGATATGCAATTTCACATGTTGATTATTAATTATATGTAGTTATGGTAATATATTATAAATGAAAGTGTTTGGATAGAACTACAAGTATGTACTAGTTTAGATTACAATGTAGAGGTGCATCTCAGATGAAATATATTTTTGAAGGAAGTGAAAAAGGATTTCACTCTTAGACAAATATTTAGAAATTTTATTGGAAAAGTTCACAATACTACTAGGCAAAACTGTTTTGGTTTTGATTTATCCACACTCAGTAAGCATACCATAGATTAAAATACTCATTAAATTTAATACTAAATATTTTTTATTTTATCCTATTGTTTTCTAATTGCATAGGTATATTAATAATAATGGTGAATTATATGTTCAGCAATATGCACTACTTTATCAGTCAAATTTTAAATCAACACACATATCTTGTGAATATCATCTTGCTGAAGTTACATCTCAATCTGGCAATGTTTGTGTTCTGACAACTACAGGAAAAATTTTGTATAGAACTGGCATAACTGTATATAAAACTGAAGGATCTGGATGGAAAGAAATAAGGTAAAAAATGATTACAATTAAAAATAATATTTTAAATCTTATGCTTTATTGATAAACATAATTTTATTATTATGATATATTTTAATAGGTTAATGGAAAATATGATAGTTAAAACTTGTGCTCTTGGATGTAAGGATTTATTATGGATTATCGATAATCATTGTAAAGTTTGGTTTCACCCTAATATTTCAAAAGTTGTCACATCTGAAACAAATTGTAAATGGTGGCAAGTAAGTGTGTTTTATTAAATTACAGGTTGTCCTTGTTTTACACCAGTGATGCATTCCTGGAAGAGGCAACGTAAACAGAATTGACACAAAATGAATCCATTTTATTATGGAATAAATATGGATGATTCCAGGTATCCACAAATGTACTGTATTTTTTTTTCAATAGAAGCATGTTTAATTTTTGCAAAATTTTTACTAATATAAAATAATACAGAAACTATAACATTTATTTATAGTTGAAATTGACAATGCAATTTGTGAGCCCGTGGATTTTTACAGGGCTTTTAATGTTAATTGTTTTCAAAATGTAAATATCTTCGTTAGAAAAAAACAGAGAAGTAGAAATTAGATCAGAGGTCACTGGTTATAGTAACAAGTCAGTGGAAAAGTAGACAAGTGGCTGTCAAGATTGCACCGTCATCATCAACAAAGGTTGATCACGTGTTAGATTTCCCATGACAATCATATAAAAGGTGTGAGCCACCGGAAGTTTGAGAGTTCGCACATGGAAGTTATATTTGGTTTTAGTGGTTCCTCGTCTCCCGTATCTCCATACAACAGACTCAACCTAGTCCTCGGAGAAGACACCAGTAGAAGATATTGACAACGCCCAATGCTTTCATAAAGAACTGTTATCACCGCATATAGCACTTGTCCAACTTTAGAGGTAATTATCAGTGGACTGCGAACTCTCTCTCTCGTAACGGAAGTAGGCATAGCTGTCATAGAATAGATTAAGCAGTTGTCAATCACAGACTTTGTTATCTAATGTTAATCACATCTAGCCTATATAACTTAGAGATATATTCTTGTAACTCTGTGTAGCCTCCTCTATTTTAGTGTTAGCCATATAATAAACCTTTATTTCATTATTTTGTTAAACCTGTCTCCTGTCTGTGAAAGGACACCTGCCAACTTGCTCACCTCCCTCACCACTCAATAAAAAGCCATCCAAAATGACAATGTGGGCAGTCTTTGCAGACTGTTGCCGAGTAAGTGGTCAGTAGGGATTAACCCTTGGCTCACAGTATCTCACAAATTTTTATACCACTGCTGTGTTGGTTTCCTTGGTAGTGCTGCTAGATGCAACATCATTTCTTCAATAATGGTCCTGGTTGAGGGTCATCCATCAATGACAGGCTAGCTGAGGATTATGTACTTTCATTAAATATGAATCCTTGCTGCTTGATAACCTTTTTTTTATCTCTCTGAGAATTTCATAATAAGGCTTCATTTGTACTCCTTACAAAATCATTTCACTCTCAGTCAGGATCTATCTCAAAATACTCTTCAATCAATGAGGTGGCATAGCGAAAAATTATGTAAGGATGTCAGTAATTATTATCTTCAGAGCCGTAACTAGGATTTTGGACGCCTATGGCCAAGAATAAAAATGGTGCCTTTTTAATTTTATTATTAAAAAAAAAATAATTTTATTCTAAAAAAATGCTATTGTAAAAAAATTATCTAATGACATTTAAATACTCTATAAATATAAATATAAAAATTTTTTTGTGTTATTAATTTAGAATACATATAATTTCGAAACCTTCTCGTTGGCGACTTTATTAAATTGGTGCCTATGGCAAGGACCACATTGGCCATACCCTAGTTACGGCTCTGTCTTAACTTGTAGAGTAGGAAATATTTTAAATACCTTTTCATCATCTTTTTCTACTTTAATATTATTCAATTGAAGATATTCTCCATTTTCAATTTGAAACATATTTATTCCTTGGGAATTATGATTCAAATGTTGTAAATTTTCTTCATGATTCACAGAAAAGTTTCCATTTTCATAAAATCCTTGACTGATGTTTTCATCTTGTATAAACTCTAAATTCATCAATACACAGTGTAAAATTTAATGCACAATCTTCCAAAAAAGAATGCCATTTTAAACTGTTGTAATTATGTTAATTATTAACCAAGAAATTTATAATGTACAATAAAATATTGGAAAACTGTTCAAATGTGAAAGTCTCCTTTCACATTTATCCATTACAATTTCTCAACATGTGCACCTTGTGTTGCATGGAACACATTTGACTGATACTTGAATTCTTCCAACATTTACTACATTTACTACAGTATATCTGTCATCACTACTCCTGAAGCAGACACAATTCTACAGCTCCTGTAGACTACTCGCACTGTTCAAAAATGAAAGATTCCAACTTTGTGAAGTGTAGAAAACAAAACACCTTAT
>NW_019387020.1:2239-15640 GCF_000671375.1 Centruroides sculpturatus | reverse complement strand
TTTTATTATAAGATTTCTTGATCAATTCCTGCATACATTTCCAATTTCCCTTTGAGGTAATTACGTAAACTCCATAGATTTAATATAATTCTGCTTAAAAATACGTAATGTAAATTTCCAATAAATTAATTATCCCTCAAAAGTTACTTCTAAATCTTAATTCACAACAAACATATCAATTTTAGAATGTGAAAAAAATAAAGTAAATTTTATCTCATTATCATTTTTTAATTTTTTTTTAAATTTCTCTCTTTTCAAAAAAATTTAATAACCTATTTTTTGCAAGGAACACATGCACGGTCATAGTTTTATTTAACGTAATGTTTCAATTTTAAAAATTTATTAATCCCCCGATGCTTAGAGAAAAGCATAAATCACTCAACAAAAACATATTTAATGAAGCGGCTTTTCTGATGATAAAATATTAAGATAAATATTTTAACAAATTAATTTAATTTTTTTTTTGTATATTAAATATATAGTATTTTTCACATAATATAAAAAAAAAAAATGAAAGCCATGTGCTACATTAGAATTGTCACATTCTGATATTTAAGGATAACGTGTTAAAGAATTTTTTTCTAATATATTAATTCAGTGTTCATTTAAAAATTTTATATGAAATAATTGTTGAATTTATAAAAAATATTTTTTTTCTGAAATAAGATCAAATTAGTGTTTTAGTCCTAATAAGAGAAGAAACAAATTGTATACTGTATCTAAATTAAGATATACAAATTAGTTCAAGATGTATTTCCTAGTTAAGAAAACGCAATTATATTTAGATTATTTTATTTTAGCACGAGATTAATACCCCAACAATACAATTAATGCGCCTCATAAAAATAAAACAATTGACGGCAATAAACAAATAAAATAAACGTATTCAAATACGTTAATAAGTTTTTATTTATAAGTAAGAATTTATAACTTAAAAACCACACTTTTGATAGGCTTTGCTTATAGATTCAGAATAAAAACTAATATAGTTACACCTATATTACTTGTATATCCGCATATTATAAGAATTTGTTCCTACAAAATTTAATCATTTCATCCATTTTTATTCTGATATTACTTATTTCTTTGAATATATAAGTAACTCACACTTTGCAGACGTTATTTGTTTATTAAAATGTTCACTTTAACCTAGTTTTAACTTTAAAATAATTTCAGCATCTGCTTAGAATAGAATCTTATGAATTCGATTCGGAAATTAGAAGTCTCTAAGACCTATACAAAGAGAAATATTTAATGTGGAGATTTGGGAAGTGTAACACTACTATTTCCTTCATAAGTTAATCAACTCGGATTAATTTTCAAGAAGATTTTTACCTTATCGAAGGTTATTTCTTCCATTGAGATTTAACCTCTTTGTAACCCTGACATTACTTCCTGTTTCATACAACTCCAGACATATGTTTACAAACTATGTTAAAGTTCGTTGCTAGATACAATCAGTTTGCTAGATGTGGTTTATATTAGTCTGACCCCAGATTTAAAGTATACAGGGATTCCTAAATATTTGACCCGACTTATTTTAAAATTTTCCAAAATTTAAAATTATGTACAAAATCCAAAATCCATATTTCATTAAGAGAAGATGATAAGGATGCAAAGAGATGCTTACATAGCATACTGTATTATAAAGACTTGTGTATGTAAGCTAAAATGATGATGATAAATCCATGAAATTTCAAGCATGGATCAATAATTATAGACTTATACTAACTTATCTTCTCATAGTCTAAAAATAGTTTTATCATAGTAAATAAGTTATCAATTATATAACCTCAGACATAGATAAAAGCATATACATAAATAAAAAAAAATTATCCATAGTTTGGTGAATGAAAAACTAATTTGTTCAACTGAAAACAAATTATGTAAACAATTAATATACATACATATTAATTGTATTGTAAATCTATTTAAGTTTCCATTTATGCGTTATATGAGGTATAAGTATATAATTAAACAGACTCTGTTAAAGGCCTTCTAGTATCTAAAAACACAAATCAAAGGCGCAAATACCGATCGTGACCGAGCTCCATGTCGGATTTAATTCATGATATATAGCTTCAATATGGTGTCATCTAATGTTATCTCCTTTTATAAACACAGCATATGATATACTGTTTATATAAACAACTTTCGCCGTCCTTTACAGCATGTGATTTACCTAATACAATAGTCACATTATGGATTATATTTTAGTAAATTTGGATTTTTGTCNATTATTCGGCTTATAGCTTTTATATAATTTTTATACAAATTTTATCAAATTAATTATAATTAACTATGTATCATAATTAATAAAATTATCATAAAATTAATTAGATCAATTTACAATGTATTCAGCTTTAAATTGATTTTAAAATAATCTAATTATGTATATAGACAGTTAAATTAATTTACTTAAAACTATTTATTTTGTCAAAGTGTAAATCAATTACAATAAACCCAAAATTATAAAAATATATTTATGGAAGTTTCAATTTTCAAGTTATTTTTTAAATTATTTTTTAAAAAAGTAACTTGAGAACAGACAAATTACTAAACATAAAAGTTATTTTTTTTTAATCATTAAAAGTAAAAATATTTTTTAAAAAAAGGTAAAAATTATTTATATTATTATTCTAAATGTTTTTTTTAATTTTGTGAGTTAAATTGTTAAAAATTATTTTATTATATTTTTATTTAGTTTCTCTATATGAAAATTGACCTCATTGAAGATAAATGAAATTTAAAAAAAGGAAGAAGAAAAAGAAGAAGAAGAAAGAAGTTTTGTTTAAACATAGCAGGTGTCGGATTATATTTAAAATTCATACCTTTTTTTTACTTGTTAAGAATTGCCTAAATTAGAACAGGGATGCATTGTTAAGTTTAAATAATTGTCGAACAATTATTTAAGTAAAGAAAAAGCCGCACTTTAAAAGAAGTATGCCGACTCTTTTTCTTGTTCCGCTCCTATTTTTTTCTTTTTTTAGCTATTTTCCTTTAAAAAATATATAATTTTTTCCCTTTCATATTAATAAATCCTTTAAGTTTTAACAATTAAAAAATTGTAAATATATCTAAATATTAAATTTTATTTTGAAACTTATTTTATTAAGTTATTATTAAAGAATTTTTCTTCGAAATCCTCGACGAACCCCTCGAAATTGAAGTCCTTTGATCTGAAACATCTATTGTTTCGTATCAGAGACGTTCGTTCACTCGTTCTCATTCATCATTAAATTAATGTTCTTAGTAACACGTTGCTTACTTTATATAAACTTAAACATTCGAAACAATGAAACTTTGTTAAATGTTTACTTCCAGTTTTAGTGTCGTTATTATGTTTTCATTCTGAAAATGGAAACAAATATTAAAGCTTAAACAAATTTTCATTGTTTTATTCAATGCTTAGAATAAACTATTTTAGTAATGAATGAATAATAACAAGTATAATTATTTCATTTAATCATCTAAATTGTATATTTTATGTTTGATTGCGTTATATTGTTCATTATAATAATTAAATGTTTAATGTTAAAGCAGAAGAGAAATTTACTTATTTTATGTGTTAGAACCCTAGCCTTTGATAAGATTCATAAATTCTTCAAGTTTAAATCAATTTTAATAATTTGTAAATACTTTATTTATTCAAAAATATCTATTTTTTTAATTATAAAAACAGAAGATTTTTTATAGTAGTTTAAAATAGATTTTTCTGGAAATTATTTAGAAATAGTCTATATTAGGAGAAGAATGTTATACTTATAACAGTTGTATATGTCATATCGTTGATCTGTCGATCGTATTATTTAATAAATATTCGAAAATGAAAGTTTTTAGAGCAGACAGTAACTAAGTCAATAATAAACCTAATATTACTTAATACTAGCCTGTACGCATAGTAGAATATAAATAATCAGATAAACTAGTGCTGATTTTAAGCATTTTAAATGTTCAGAATATGTTTCATACCTACCATAGTATACATATACAGTATTGTAATTGTATGCTGTATATTATGTATTCTACTGTACTGTACAGTACAGTCCATAGTACATAATGTATTTACATTGTATAACATTAATACATATACTGTACTGTACAATGTAATACTTATCATATTATACAATGTTATATAATGTTATTTATACATACATACATACATGAATATACATAGTATACATATATACTATACAGTACACTACCATAGTATACAAATGTGTTTTGTGATATATAAAAAATCTACTAGTCCGGACGTCAAATTTAATTGTTAAGCTACATTTCACTAAGTAACGCTTTGTAAAGTATTCTTCACTTGAAAAGAGAAGTCATCTTCATAATAATAATATAAAATTAATATTTAAATAATAATAAAATTAATTTTATAATTAATATTTAAAAACTAATTAGGACGTTGAATTTTGTTTTAGAATTTTGTTGATTGTTTATGTTTTTATGAATTTTGTGTATAAATTAACATTTTATTAGAAAGAAGCTTCAATTCAAATTAATTTTTTGTATCATCATTTATCATTTATATGATAAAAAAATAATCTATGTTACTATTAACTAGTAAACTAATACCAAGAAAGTGTAACCTACCAAAAGTATGTTCTCTACGATAATATGTTATATATAAAAATTACTGAATTATATAAATAATTAAGTCTAAAATAGACCCTCCATAAATCTGTCTACGACGGAAAAGGAAGAATTTTCGAGTTGTAAATCGCATAACAAATAAGAATTGAAATGTTCAATGCTACTCTAATTTGACGATAGTTAATGAATTAAATGCTGTCAAGCAAATGATAGGTCCTACAGTTAAGAAATAATTGTAGACCTGCATAAGATAAAACAATAAAGCTTTAAAATAGTGAATAATGTAAATTATTTATTCCTTAGTTAAATTACCCTTTTTAAACGCCAAAATTAATTTAATAGCTATCTTATGTATATAAAGATAATCAGAAATATTTAAATATTTTGAATTATTTATTCAAAATAATTTTATTTATATAATTTATTTCGAATAGCGTAAATCTGTAGCTACATTAAATCGATGGATAATTTACAACTTTGAATAATGATAATATAAATCATTTATAATAATTAAATAAAAACTGAATTAAAGATTAATGAATGTTATCAAAAATATTTAGATTACTACTGCTTAAAACACAACTATCCAATCAGCTAGCATTAATCTGTATCCGAGCTCCTCCCAAAGCAACGAATTGCAGCAATTCGAGGGAGAAGCGGAAGCACGTGATTCATCCCTCTCGTTAAATGGCTACATTCCTGCTACTCGGTGAGGCTCTCCTATTCAGATCTTATTCACATCATAAGTATACAAACACACAAATATATTAAAATATATTGCAGAGAATATATACAAGATTATATTAAAATATATAAAAAGCTGTTGTTGGACTCATTTTGATGATAATTTATAACTGAATGAAGAGATGCAAGAGATAATATCTATAACAGATGTTAATGTTTGTTAAATCAACTATAAAAATATAACTTTTAATGTTAAATATGTAAATATTCGAAAAACTTCCACTGTATAATGACTTAATTTTAAATATTTAAATAACAGAAAATAGTAAAAATGAAATATTAAATTATATCTAAGAAAGAATAATTAATTATAAATGTTAAAAATGTTTAATTTGAATTATTTAAGATTTATTTTGATTTAATTTAATGTAATAAAAATATTAAGTGCAAATTTATTACTAATACTCAATTTTTTTTACTTTTATATCTTAAAATTATTAATTCAGCAATTGTTTTTGAGNTCTGAAAATGGAAACAAATATTAAAGCTTAAACAAATTTTCATTGTTTTATTCAATGCTTAGAATAAACTATTTTAGTAATGAATGAATAATAACAAGTATAATTATTTCATTTAATCATCTAAATTGTATATTTTATGTTTGATTGCGTTATATTATTCATTATAATAATTAAATGTTTAATGTTAAATCAGAAGAGAAATTTACTTATTTTATGTGTTAGAATCCTAGCCTTTGATAAGATTCATAAATTCCTCAAGTTTAAATCAATTTTTATAATTTGTAAACACTTTATTTATTCAAAAATATCTATTTTTTTAATTATAAAAACAGAAGATTTTTTATAGTAGTTTAAAATAGATTTTTCTGGAAATTATTTAGAAATAGTCTATATTAGGAGAAGAATGTTATACTTATAACAGTTGTATATGTCATATCGTTGATCTGTCGATCGTATTATTTAATAAATATTCGAAAATGAAAGTTTTTAGAGCAGACAGTAACTAAGTCAATAATAAACCTAATATTACTTAATACTAGCCTGTACGCATAGTAGAATATAAATAATCAGATAAACTAGTGCTGATTTTAAGCATTTTAAATGTTCAGAATATGTTTCATACCTACCATAGTATACATATACAGTATTGTAATTGTATGCTGTATATTATGTATTCTACTGTACTGTACAGTACAGTCCATAGTACATAATGTATTTACATTGTATAACATTAATACATATACTGTACTGTACAATGTAATACTTATCATATTATACAATGTTATATAATGTTATTTATACATACATACATACATGAATATACATAGTATACATATATACTATACAGTACACTACCATAGTATACAAATGTGTTTTGTGATATATAAAAAATCTACTAGTCCGGACGTCAAATTTAATTGTTAAGCTACATTTCACTAAGTAACGCTTTGTAAAGTATTCTTCACTTGAAAAGAGAAGTCATCTTCATAATAATAATATAAAATTAATATTTAAATAATAATAAAATTAATTTTATAATTAATATTTAAAAACTAATTAGGACGTTGAATTTTGTTTTAGAATTTTGTTGATTGTTTATGTTTTTATGAATTTTGTGTATAAATTAACATTTTATTAGAAAGAAGCTTCAATTCAAATTAATTTTTTGTATCATCATTTATCATTTATATGATAAAAAAATAATCTATGTTACTATTAACTAGTAAACTAATACCAAGAAAGTGTAACCTACCAAAAGTATGTTCTCTACGATAATATGTTATATATAAAAATTACTGAATTATATAAATAATTAAGTCTAAAATAGACCCTCCATAAATCTGTCTACGACGGAAAAGGAAGAATTTTCGAGTTGTAAATCGCATAACAAATAAGAATTGAAATGTTCAATGCTACTCTAATTTGACGATAGTTAATGAATTAAATGCTGTCAAGCAAATGATAGGTCCTACAGTTAAGAAATAATTGTAGACCTGCATAAGATAAAACAATAAAGCTTTAAAATAGTGAATAATGTAAATTATTTATTCCTTAGTTAAATTACCCTTTTTAAACGCCAAAATTAATTTAATAGCTATCTTATGTATATAAAGATAATCAGAAATATTTAAATATTTTGAATTATTTATTCAAAATAATTTTATTTATATAATTTATTTCGAATAGCGTAAATCTGTAGCTACATTAAATCGATGGATAATTTACAACTTTGAATAATGATAATATAAATCATTTATAATAATTAAATAAAAACTGAATTAAAGATTAATGAATGTTATCAAAAATATTTAGATTACTACTGCTTAAAACACAACTATCCAATCAGCTAGCATTAATCTGTATCCGAGCTCCTCCCAAAGCAACGAATTGCAGCAATTCGAGGGAGAAGCGGAAGCACGTGATTCATCCCTCTCGTTAAATGGCTACATTCCTGCTACTCGGTGAGGCTCTCCTATTCAGATCTTATTCACATCATAAGTATACAAACACACAAATATATTAAAATATATTGCAGAGAATATATACAAGATTATATTAAAATATATAAAAAGCTGTTGTTGGACTCATTTTGATGATAATTTATAACTGAATGAAGAGATGCAAGAGATAATATCTATAACAGATGTTAATGTTTGTTAAATCAACTATAAAAATATAACTTTTAATGTTAAATATGTAAATATTCGAAAAACTTCCACTGTATAATGACTTAATTTTAAATATTTAAATAACAGAAAATAGTAAAAATGAAATATTAAATTATATCTAAGAAAGAATAATTAATTATAAATGTTAAAAATGTTTAATTTGAATTATTTAAGATTTATTTTGATTTAATTTAATGTAATAAAAATATTAAGTGCAAATTTATTACTAATACTCAATTTTTTTTACTTTTATATCTTAAAATTATTAATTCAGCAATTGTTTTTGAGCAATTTGATAATTAAATTAATTTAAAATTTATACCTATAATGTTATTTTATTTTATTTTTAATTCAGGTAGTCAGTCACAAGCTTGAAGTTCCATAAATCTTTATTTTTTAATGATTTAAATTATAGTTTTTATTTAAAAATATAATTTAATAAAGTATATATTTTTTGTAAGAAAATTTAAATAATTATTATATTAAAAAATATTATTAATGTTAATGAAATCTGGTTTTAATCCTAAAATGTTTATTTTGTTTTCTATCAAATTTATTTAGCCTATATCCAGATTTTCTTATATTTATAAACATTAGATTAAAAATTATGTGCTTTCCTTCAAGTATAATCTAAATATTTGCTTTCTGCATTATGAAGATTTGTATACGAAAATTTCATAGAAAGAATCAAGAAAGAAATTCATTCATTTAACAATTGTTTAATATTGGAAAACTCAGAAGATTTATTGAAACGATGCCAAGTTTTGATTGAACTGCAGAGAAATAATCAAAATTCTTATTAGATGCTAGGACGGATATTCGGATTGAAATAAAATTTATGTAAAAATGTAAAACTCTATTCCACTCTCCAGTCTGAGATTTGTCCTTTCGGGATAAAACTGATCCGAAGTAAGATCGACCAGCATAGAATTTAAAATTAAATATCTTATTTTATGTATTGTTTATTGGATAATGGTTAATAAAACCGAATGCAACCGAATCCTATAGGATTCTACGTATCCTATAGCCTATATCTTTTCATAGATGATCGATTTATTTCTGTAACGAAATTAATAAATTTCTAATGAATATGAACTACTCTTTATAAGCGATGTAATTCTGTTCCGGTCAATGTAACGAATGCCCTAAATATTTTTCCCTCTTTTAGCACGAGAGTTCATCTAATCTTATAAAATAATCAGTGCAAGTAATATTCTTCTAAATTTATGATTAATAAGATATTAGAAAAGAATACGAAGCCTTTATAACGTTTTATGATTTAAATTTGTCTCTTTTTTTTCTATATATTGTGTAATTATTCACTATAGATAACTAAGACAACGATATTATAGGGATTTAATAACCTCATTGACTTGATTTTTATTTTATGTCGAAAATAAAACTTAGTGACAGTTGTTGGACTTATTCATTAGTCATAAATTTTGAAGTAATTTAAGATAAACCATTATCATAAAAACAGTACTTAATACTGATTTCTAAAGCTAATTAACAGTTATAGAGAATTTACAGATAACTCTTTAATTCAAAATGATAATAAAATCCTAATTAGTAATTGAATAAAATTAATGAATTATGTATAGTTCATGTAATTATCAATTGCTTACGAAATTTCAAATATTATCTGTAAATTTTTTTTTCCTGTTAATTTCTTATAAAGTGTTCCTAAGTACCGATGAAGTAAAAATTATAGCTGCATCTAGGTGGTTTAGTCTGCTTCATCTTTACGACATGTTCAAGTAAAGCAATATTTCTTCGACTTAAACTTCGTTCTAATCACTTTCGAATGACTATATCAAAGGAGGTTTCTGCATATATTCTGAGTGTGTGGTCTTATGTAGGCTTTACTACAAATAAATATTGGGATTTCTTTTGATCAGAAATCTGGTGATTTCTATCAGTTCTCCTTCGACTAGACTTAACTTCTTTAATGAGAATATTTCTTACTTTTTTAAGCTTCTTTTTAAAAATTTATATATATATTTTTTCATTTAAAATAACCATAAATATGAAAAAAAAATATTTTTAACGTATATAATAATAATTTGTATTAGCTATTACTAACACAGGATTAAATTTGTTTTAAAGAATAATTATATTAAACTCGTACACAGAATTTTTGAATTTTTTCTCTAAATCTATTGAAAAAACAATGTAGATATTTACTAATTCTTTAATTAAAATAGATAATATATTTTAAATGGGACAATTAAGATAAGTTTCTTTCTAATCTTTTGTGTTAAAAGAATTTGAATACTAAATATTAACAAAATTGTCTTATTTTTAACCATAAGTAATAACTTTTTTGTAATAATTTTCAAAATTTAATATATTATATTTTGTATTCATAATAACGTTATTAGTGAATCAAAATTTACCTACTTTAATAGCTGTAATCCCTAATAACGCCTAATAATTAATATATTAATTATGTTGGAAATTGTTATAATATATTAATAACTTTACTATAGCTAATTATATTATGAAGAAGAGTTCTTCTTCATAATATTCATTAACTTTATTGTTAAGATTTTACTAATTTCATTTATTAAATTACACTAACATCTGTTCAACCAACTCACTCTCCTCTGAGCTATAATAAAGAATTATTTTCAGTTTAATTGGTTAAATCTATAAAGAATAAGAGGCATTAGAAGAAAAAGAAACGAAGATTTTCATACTTTTAATTCAAATTATAAAGTGCTAGTAGACTAGACTTATTTAAAATAATTTTTAAAAATTAAAAACTAAAGTAAGTCTTAAATTTCATATGTAAATTTATAAATCCAGTAACTTTCTTTTAAATTAAAATTATAAAATTTATTCCCATAATTAAAATTACATATTTTGTTTTCAGTAAATTTAGTAAGATAAGTTTTTTCAAATGACTTATTTGATTTAATAAATGAAGGTATTAAATATATCAATCATTTTAATTTGATTAATTGAATATAAGTGTTTTTAATTCAGAGCAATAAGCCTGTAAGAAAATACAATAGTAACTTATATTTTTATTTTATTTTATTTTATTTTTCTTTTTTACATTTCGCAATTTGTTGTATATAATTTTAAAAATAATTCTGTAAACAATTCTAATAAACTGTTTTTTTTATATAACTACGTAAACAAACAAGTTTATTATTAAAAAATAATTTCGAAAAATTTTTATATTTTAAAAATGAGTTTATTATGTTTAAAGTAAACATCATATAAAGATAATATTATATATTAACACCTTTTATTTATAGATCTTTCTTACAACACTCCTTTCACATAAAACTCTTCGCTGTTACATAATTATGCTATAACAAACCTGAATAATTATAACCTCATTAATAGTAAAAATATAAACTCGTTACTAAACTAAAAACCAATTTATTATCCATGAATTTTTGTCATGAAAATTGCATTACTAACAATACATCGTTAGTCAAAATAACTTGAATAATTCGAGTTAATTTGAATATTTTTTTCCCCCCAGCTGTCTACATAATTAATTAATCTAATGTACTTAGAACAAAATGTTTCTTGATTTCATTCTAAAAAAAAAAGATAATCTACAGACAGATTTTCTCTGAAAACAGTTCTGATGAAAAAAAATAATTATTTCTATATTATTACTTCATTTTGAAACTGCTCAACTTAAACATGGACTGTGTTAGAATTCAGTAGAATTGAATTGTTTGAATTTGAAAAAAAATTTTTTTGTTTTTGGAATGTTCTGAAGAAATGCAAGATTTTTTTCTGGCATTTAGTCTCAAATGGCATTCAATTAAAAAAATGTTTGAAGAGGATTTGAATCGTTGAAAAAAATTTTTTACAACAAGTTTGAATATCCCTTTCCAGAAGTGTTTTGACGTAGACTGTGTTTGTGAGAGAATTATGCATTAGTTGATAGAACAAACTGTTTTGTATTGTTTTATACAAGCAGTTTGCATAAATTTATGAAAAGAAACTGTTGGTGTTTGTTGAAACTGAAAAACAAAGAAAAAATTCTGAAATGTTCTCTTTCTAGTTAACTTTAAGCTGACTCACAAATTAGAAAAGAATAACTGGTATTCAAGATAATTTTTTAACATTACTAAAATATCCTATTTTAGTTTTGAAGATCAGATTTATAAATCTAAAAATATTTAAGATGTATTTATCATTTGTATTATCACTTATCTCCTAAAAAACTAAGTTTTGCTGGTAGTTTAAATATGCAATAAACTTCTAATCCATATTAATAAATAATTAATAGATTTTAAAAAATTAAGTATGTTACTAATGTTATAATGTATTTAAAAACATCAATATACCAAATTTCAGTAATGTTGCATCATGTTGATTTTCAGGATAAACGAAGCCATTGTGGATAAAGAATTCGGCATTTTTTCGAGCACCATAAAAAATGTAAACCTAGGAAAGAAAGTTGTTAATTTTTAAAATCACATTTGATGTATTTTGAAATTAATTAAATTAAAATTATGTATTAAAAAATTTTAAGAGAAGAATTATAATGTTAAATTATACAATCATCATATAAATTTTTAAATTAAAACATTAAATATACCTTTTCTAATTATTAAAGAAATGAACTTTACTTTTATTTCTTTTTTTAAGGATTAGATATTTTAATAAGGATTTATATTTGACGTAATCACAACCGAATTCTAAACTATATAATTGATTGTGCTGTTTGTCAGCTGAATACATAATAAAATACAAAACTCTATTGAAACAGAAAACAGTTAATATAACTATCTTTTCTACTTATTTCAAATTATTTCATTTTGTGTTTGTTTAAAATAAATAATTAATATCATACAATTTTTATAATATAATCAGCTTAATATTATAAAATAAGCATTATTATATAATAATGCTTATGTTATATAATAGAAAGAAATTAGTGAAGAGGTGCTGATTTCTCTGCACTACAAACATAATAAAGATTTTGATCTATTTTGAAGAAATGCTGGTCGTAAATTTAGCTACACATGCCGAAACACATTAGGAAATGTTTAACTAAGTTATATATAAATAATGAAGTCATTATATAGAAATATAATGCAAGAAAAACAACTAACTATTTTTGGATCTTTTATTTGTTGATTGTGTCATGGACTCAGTAGAAAAAATTGAAAATTTGCCAATGTTATTTTTCATATTTATATCAAATAAAGTATCTCAAAAAAGAAAGAAATAAATAAAAGAAATCATTATTTAAAAAATGCCAATATTCATGATACTTATATATAATAAATTTAAATAATATTAATTATAAATTTTTCTGTAAATACCTCTTCATCTTTAAGGAAATTTTTCATAGCCATACATTCTAAACAGTTTTCCTTAACATTATAATCTGTAGAAATCTATATTAAAATTTAAATTTATATACATTAAAAATTTTAATAAAATAT
>NW_019387020.1:0-1402 GCF_000671375.1 Centruroides sculpturatus | reverse complement strand
AAATTTTAATAAAATATATTAATTTTACATAATTTTAAAAATAATTAAATCTAACTTGAAATTTTAAATGATTGTTTTTTATAAGTTATAATTTCAAATTAAAGAATATTTGAAAAGACTAAATAAAATTCTGAATAACTTTGCATATTTTGTTATATAATGGATGCTTGTTTAACTTCAATTACTATCTATAAAAAAAAAAATACACTAATATACTATTTTTATTAATGTTTTATTATATTTTTTGTGCATTTTAATAAAAAAATCACTTAAAAATTCTTGAAAATATTTTCACTATCACTTTCAAAACTTTAAATGTATAAAAAAAATTGATTAAAAAACACACACACACAGTATATCAGGGTTACTTTGTGACATCACACTAGAACAACTTATTTTCAATATGGTGGATTTATATATCAATCCATTTCAAAATTCATCTGCAGGTAAGATATCAGTCTGTACAGATGCTAATGCTGGAAAGTACGTGACGTGATATTTTCCATTATTGGTGTTCCTTCTGATGACCAAGAAATTGAGTGGTGTATAAAATGTGTGAAACTTTCTTAGATTGTAAGAAAACAAAAACATTGCTTGTAATGTTTTCGTTTTTCTCTTGTATAAATCAATTAATTTTTATTAGTTGGTTTAGCTGGTGTAAGCTACAAAAGTAAATTTCATAAAGTTTAATTTCATAATCCCTTCATTTCATAAAGGGATTATGTTATGACAGTATATGAAGATTCTGATGAACATACAGTGAGTGAAATTTCAGAAATAAAACATCCTGTATAGCAGAGATTTAACATAGATGACAAAAAATTGGTAATCACATAATTTTTGAAGAGAGGTACTACTATCGAATTATAACAGAAGTGAAAAAAGGTGACGTGCATAAATGTAATGGAGTTTGTTGAAAAATACTGTAATGGTAATGGACTAAAAAAAAGACAAGAAATTGCTGATTGCAAATGCTATCTTAATCATTTTCTTTTATTGTTCTCTAATTTTTCAAAAATGACTTATTAGTGTGATGTTGAATGTAGAAAGATTTAGTTTTATGTTACTGGTAGTAATAAAAAAGCATTTTGAGTTTATCACAACAAAAACATTTTTTAATCCTTCAATAATGAAAGTTAGTATTTCTAATTAATGATTTTTGTTTCAATATCTTTTCCTTTCTTATTAGCAATTGCCACAGGATAACATTGTGATATGGAGTTCACTACAGATTTATGAATCGAGCAGGCTATCACAAAGTTGTCCTAAGTAACAGGATAAGATTATGACAAATATTTTTCACAATATTTAAAATAATAAACCAGCACTGAGTTACTCAACTTTCCTGGCAACATTTAAAATTTTAGTGGCACCATCTGTTATCATATTTTATTTAAAAACT
>NW_019387019.1:94660-95518 GCF_000671375.1 Centruroides sculpturatus | reverse complement strand
GGTTTAGCCGGAAAAGCCTACGACCTTGGGTAAAAGCTGCACACATATAAAGCTTTCAATTCTATCAAGGACCGGTTCTGGGCTGTTAGCCGTTTGCCCACTAGATATTTCGATTACGTGAATAACGAGTAGATTTATAACTTAACCAAACCGATAAGAATTTACTATGTTTTTACGATAGTTCTGTATAGTTCACAGGAGTTTAAAAAAAATCCATTAAAATATTTGATATTTTTATTCCGCTCTCCGATTTTATATTACTCGCGGATTTCGATGTTAAACCAGTGATATTACGATTTCGTACATTCCATCTTTACGGGGATGTAAAAAAACGTGTACAATTCTTGTATAATGTTAAAAAATTAACTGCTACTTTGGTAGCATCATTTACAACTAAACTTAATGAATGAGAGAGATGCACCAGATACAAAAAAAGCTCTAGAATTTATTTTCCTTAAATTTACGATTTATGTATCCGTTTGTCATAAAAATTTGTCTTTCCACTATTTCCCGAGACTACAAATATTCGACTACAAAGTAACGGGTTTCGACTTATTTCTACTTAAGAAGTAGTTAAATAATTAAGCGATTAGGGAATTGGGGACATAAACAAAACCCCGATGAAAGAGAAGGAATAGAGAGGTTGAGGCGCACGTTTTAAACGTGTAAACGTGTACGTGTGACGTTCGGCGCCGCTTTCCCGTAAGCCTAAAAGTTTGACAATGGTGTTTGGATAGTCGGTGGAATCACGCTTGACATTCCAAACACCATCGTCAAACTTTTAGGCTTACGGGAAAGCGGCGCCGAACGTCACACGTACACGTTTACACGTTTAAAACGTGCGCCTCAACCTCTCTA
>NW_019387019.1:66310-85209 GCF_000671375.1 Centruroides sculpturatus | reverse complement strand
TTAATGTAATTAATGTAAACGATCGTCGCGATTGCTGTACGCGCGGTTTTATTTGTGTTTTGGGCGGTTTTTGTGTGGCAGCACGGTGAGAGTGGTGGAGGAGTTATATATAGTGGGGAACCGGAAACCATTCATTCTGGTTCCTGGCGTGCAACAGTGAAGGTGTGTCCTTCGATTGTCTTGTGTAGACCCTTTGTGCTTTGTGTAAGCTGCCACGTGCCAGGCTTAAGCCGACCTATCGTATTGTGATTCAATTATAAATATATATTTGGTGCATAAAGTTTGTTAAATAATATATCGTACTGGTCTCCTCCTTTTTGTGGCAATCATTTTTCATTCACCCCTGCGGATATCATCCCTCAGATATTCGCAGATTCCACAGCTTTGAAAGCCATAAGACTGAATTTTTATAGTTTATGGTTTAGATAAGATAAACCTGATAATATCTGTTCAACATGGTTGAAATCATTTGTTTAGTTATTAAATGTTATTTGTGCTCGAGTTTCAAGATGTGTTATTAGTGTTAATCCTTCAGTTTTACTGCATATGTTTAAATTCTCTGTTCACATACCACTGCTGTCAGTTCCTGTTTGGTTTCCAACTAATAATTTGAATCTTGCATGTCAGAAGTGTTTTATTTTTGGTTTATAAAAAATATACAAATATCAGGAGACTAAAATTGTCAATTAAAGTTAATTATCTCATATTTCCTAATCATGGTGTTGAAATCAACTCTCATAAATCAAAAATGATATGATCACCTAATATTTCTTTATCTGTTCTTGCTTTTTTGTTCTTAATAAACTTACTAAACTCAGCATTTAATTGCTTTTGTTTTAAGGGAACATTATTTATCATCTGGTTCTGGTGGCTATCCAAGATCTTCTCCAGCAGTATTATCTGCAGATAGTTCATTAGAAGGACGGCAAAGAGCACCAACACCAAGTGGTCCATCTCCAAGAATTGATGAATATAGTGAAACATTAAGACAGATACAAAGAGCAGCTGGTCGTCCAAGAAATGGGAGAGTAAGTTCATTAAGTATATTTTGGCAAGTTATCATTAATAGTTAAAATTTCAATAGAATAACATTTAAACATTATGATTATTATTTTAGCCTGGTAATGAAGGTAGAAATGGTGAATGGTCTGGTTATTCTGAAAACAGAAGAGGTTACTGTAATCATCACCAGGGTCGTTTGCCTCGTCTGCCGCTTAGAAATCATCAGAATGTTTCTCAACAACAGTAAGCTTAAATCTTTGTATTAAATAGCATGCAACAGATTATTAAAATTTGAAAATAAGATAATGCTAATATTACAGTTTTTGAAAATTATTATTAGTTTCTAGTTTATTTATTTTATTGTGAAGAATAGTTTAAAAAGTTATGTGAATTAAAGATTATTATTCAGCACTTAAAATAAGCATAGAATGTAAAAAAGCATTTTGTCTATTTGCGATATCGGTGCACACAATAAATTGTTTAAAATGCTAGCTGGAATTAAAGTTCTGAAAACACTGTGCTCTGTTTCCCGGATTGGAATCTAGTTATACAGAAAAAAGAAATATGACTTAAAAATTTTAAATGTACATGAACAGGTTGTAAACAGAAAAATTTTCTGTTAACAGCCTGTCTGCATACGATAAAAATTTTTCTTCAATTTGTATTGCTTGATTATTATTTGGTGTCACAAGCTTTCAATACTTCAAAATTATTTTATTAAGAAGAGAATAAATATTTTTTTATACTTAATATCATTTAGTGCATAAATATATGTTTAACTTGTTTCCCTATTTTTGGATCATTTATTCAAAGTATTGACAATCAACTTAACTAAATTGAAAGTAATTTCAAGTTTTCTACTTTTAAGATAAGTCAATCTAAACTGAATATTAGTAATTAAATAAAGCAGTCATTTTATTAACTTTATCATCATTGTACAAGTGATAATTTGTATGTATAACACATATCAAAGACTTTAAAAAGATAAAATATACATTAAAATCTACAGATAAAATATACATTAAAATATTAAATAAAAATTTATTTCTGTACATGCGAATTAAAATTATTTTAAACAGCATATTTCAGAACCTGTACAGTTTACAAAGCCAAACTTGTACTCTGAACTAATTTTTCACTATACTTATTAACATAATTATTTCAAAATTTCTTTGTTGAAATCATTTTAATCACCAAACATAAGATTGAAAAAATTGCTCTTGAACTATTTCTAATTTAAAATCTTCAATCATTTCTTATTAAATTGACTAAATAGTAAGTAAATAGATGCACACCATTATACAGTCAAACCTATAACAAAACCCCAAGGGACCAAACAACTCTTCCATAGTAGACAGGTTTCTGCTATATACAGGTTACCTACAAGCATTAATAACTTTTTCAATGTTACTGGGTATATCAAAATGCATTAATCAAATAGTGGTACCTCAGTACTCAACCAAACCATCATTACCTGCTAGAACAAATTTTTGTTTAATAACAAATATTTTTATTTTAACTTTAATTTTTTCATTCTTTCATAAAAAGTTCTCTAAGATAAAAATGAGTGATTAATTTAAAATTAAATAAAACCTTACAGCTGCCTGCTTTCATCAGACAAAATTATACTCAATTCAGTTCATTTTTTTCATAAAGGAAAAAAAAACAAACTGTATGCAGAACACAATTATCAGCATATTTTACAACCATTTTAAGTGGTTGAAGTGTATCAACAATATGTGTCTGACACACTAAGATTTGTTGCAAATTTATGAGTTGTTATTCGTCAATTTTTAACAATTTCTTCCCACAATTTATCTTCAATAGCTTTTGGGGGGCCTGTATGTTTTGTATCCTTTAGTTCAAATTTTCCCCGAATGAAACTTTCAAAACCACATTTGACACATTTAGAGTTTAGAAGCATCTTCCCCATACACAGTACAAGTATTTTTTACTGCTATATAGCATGATATCCTTTACAAAACTTAAAAAGCATGCATAATATACACATTGGGCATATTTATCTGCAGACATTTTGACTTGATTTTATTCAAATGAAATGTGATATAGAAAAAGTTTAAAATAAGCTTCAAAACAAAGAATACAATCTCACATCAGGAATAATGTATTAAATATCAAAACTTACAATTACATTACATATTTATGTTAAGTAAAAACAGCTGTTAATAAAAATATGCAAAAACTTTCCGTTCAAATCCCATTAAAATTACTGTAATACAGTAGTCATATTTTGCTATTATGTATTTGGTATGTGTATTTTTTGACTTTTTTAAGATTTATACATGCTAGGCTTGTAAACTTCTTGTTAAATTTGTGTTAAATCAGATAAAGATACTGATTTTTCCATTATACGGCCTGATTTTCCTTTCTGTTTCTGCATTGGACAGGTTCTGCTATATATAGGTTAATTTAAGTTACTTTTTGCAAAAAATTGAAGGGATCAAAGAAATTTCCTGTTAATGACAGGTTTTTGCTATATACAGATTCTGTTATAGACAGGTTTGACTATTTTAAAATTTTAAATGACTGTAGTAATTCTAATGAAGCTGATGTTATGAATTTGCTGTAGGCTGCTACAAACTAGACAATATCAAAAGCAAACTGATCAAGAAAATTAGTTTGATCATCACCCACTTGGTTGCCATCAATTTCCCGTCATCATCTCAACATCACTCTATATCAGGGGTCTCTAAACTATGGCCTGTGAGCACCACCAATCTGGCCCGCAGTAGCGTCCCGAATATGCCTAGTATCCAGCCTGCCATAGTTTATTTTGATTACATTGTAAATACATTGTAAAATTTACAATGTAAGTAAATCATACAAAATAATAATCAGATGTTTTTATTTAATGACCAGTTAATAAATACAATAACTGACATACACAATGAAATTGAACATTTTAACTGTAATTAATAATATGAGATTTATCCTAAAAACTTACAATAAGTGACATACATAGGTAATTCACATAATGAAATTAAACATTATAATTATGATTAATGAGACTGCTGTAGCTGTAGCTTTCCACTGATAATTGTTTGCAGTTGTGGATCAAGTTTACTAGTGGAAATTATGAACAGCGACTTCAAATGCTCATCAGTTGGATCTGTAAATATTTTTTGTATATTTCAGTTTGGAGAATGTTTTTTTCACACAGATAAGTAGTGCCAAAAGTGGAAAAAAGCAAATTTTTGCAACTGATCCAGTGGTGTAGCGTAGTGGGGGCGGCAAAATTTCACAATAAATAATAATAATATCTTGTAAAAATTTGAACCATTCTAATCTATATTTGCGTTGCGCCTATGATAGTGCTATCGTCCGGACAGTCCGGGAATCAGCTCACCGTCTGGGTGAACTAATAATTTCATCTGAGGATATCCTGTGCAACCTGTTGACAATTTTTTTTTTTCTTTCTTGTACGATTCATTCATATACACCACCAATATCCAATACAATCCAATACAGCTATTTTAAACAGGTTGCTGCACTAGCATAGAATTTTTCATTGCTTGTTCTGTGACAAAACTGAATTTTAGTCTTTTAAATTGAGATACCTAAATAAGGGAGGACGAAATTTTCCTCTGCCCCGGGCAGCTGATACCCACGCTACGCCACTGCAACTGATCAAACTGTTAGTGGAAGACACTTATAAAATTCCAGCAATCATGACTTTAAATATTTTTCTTTAAAAATATTGCTACACTGCAAATCAATCTTTCCATTTGAAGTTCTGGGGCAAGGGTTTCAATATCAGCATTAAAAGGATTTTGAAAAATCTTGATATCATTTGCAATTGCACCAAAATCTGAAAAACGATACTCAAAATTTATTTTTAAAGCACCCAAAGCTTCAATTGCGAAATCTACTGGAAATGGAGTCTGTCTGCTGACTGAATGTTTGGCATGTATTAAAATGTGTGATTTTTTGTTTAATTGAGATTGAAACTAAAACAATTTTCTGTTGAAAGGACTTAATATGAGTGTATAAATCAGGCAGAAGCTGGTTTTCTCCTTGTAATTTTAAATTAAGGTCATTCATATGTTAAATCTGTATAAAATGATAACTTCCATAACCACTTATTGTTATCTAACTCAGCCAGAGGACAATTCCTTTCATTCAAGAAAATTTTGATTATTGCTTGGAACTCAAAAAATTAGGTTAGAACCTTTCCACAGCTAAGCCAGCATACTGCAGTATAATATTGTAAGTCATTTTCTCCAATTTCTTCAATAAAGTCATGGAATTGACAATGATTGAGTGCATGTGATCTAATATAATTAATAGCTGACATGACTGTCTTTAAAACTTTGACATATCCAAGCATATTCCGCACAAAGACTGTTGATGAATGATACAATGTACGATTAATGGTTTTGAACCACCGCCATTTTCTATGGCCTTTGATACAAGAGCAACGACACCTTTATTTTTTCCATACATGTTTTTGCGATACACTTCAAGTTTTCCCATTGAAGATTGTTTTTCTGAACAGCATTTTAAACTCCTTTAAAAATATCTTCTCCAGTAGTCGTGCTGTGAATGCTATGAACGTCAATAAGCTCTTCATACACTTCATAATTTTTATCTATCCATCAAATAAAAACACCTGAGCAGTATCTGAAACATCTGTTGACTCATCCAGGGCCAAAGAGAACCACTCTAAGTGTCGATTTTTGTCAGATAATTGAGTTAATATATTTTCTGCAATATCAATATCATCTACTCTTCAAGCCACAGTGTTTGCTGACAAACTAATGTTTTTAAATAAATTAGCTTTTTCTGGACACATTTCTTCTGCTGCTGCAATCATGCAATCCTTAATTAATTTGCCATCAGTAAATGGCTTCTCATGTTTTGCTATTGAATGAGCCATGCAGAAAGTAGCACAAGTTACTGCTTCTTGTTCAGCATTTACTTTCTTAAACAAAAATTGCTGAGATTTCAACTCGTGTTTCAAAGATTTATATTTTTCTAACTGTAAGCTTCCTGTAAATCTGAAGTAATTTGAGAATGTTTAGTCTCATAATGACGTTTTATATTGTATTCTTTGAGGACTGATATTGTTTCATTGCAAATTATATACATTGCTTTATTACTTGACTCAATCATGAAATATTAGTCCCATTTGACCACGTGCTATGGAAGACTACAAATTTATCCACCAGTTGGCAACACTTAATCCTTCCACCTTTTTCTTTTTATGAAGCAGTATGTTGTAATGGTTGTTATAATAAAAATCCTTTCTCACTATCTATTTTGTGGTTACTTCACAAGTGCGAACTTCTTATCACTCGTCCAACAGGTTATGGGCCTAGCCAAGTGCCAACATGAGTAAACTTATGCCTTTTTGCAAATATTTCATTAAGAAACCAAAAAACATATGTGAGCTAAGCCTAATGCATTAGTGACAGGTAAAAACAACTCAATATGACTGATAGTACTGCTACTGAGGGACTCGGCATCACAAAAATTACAATTACGTATCAGCTATGGAAATTCAAGATTCAGATGATTATAAGAATCATCTGCATCTTGCATGATGGATTATAAGGAAAAATATGAGCCAACCAAAACCAGAAGCTGTAGAATTGATAGCAGACTGGAAAACAAGGGAACACAAAGCTATAGCTATGATCAGCTTAGCTGTAGAAGATAGCCAGCTTGTACACCTCATGCAACTTGTATCCACACATAAAATATGGCTTAAACTGCAAGTCTTCACGAGTGTTTGTCCATGTGCAGCAAATTATATTTTATTCATAAACTGTACTCTATGAGACTTACTACTGGCATGATGGGAACTCACATGACTATGCTAGAAATCGTCAATCAGTTATAAATCTGGGAAAGGAATGATAAAGATATTGTCATAGCAATACTATTGTAGTGTCTACGAAGTATCGAAGTACTCCAGACAATCAGTTGGGTAAAATGTATGCGTGAGGACCTTACATAAGCAATACCTTGACTTGCAAATAACAAAGTTTTAATAATAGACAACAATATATCAGAACTTACACTATAGATACAAGTAATAACACTTGTGACAATTAACATATATTCCTTTTGAGAAGATAATCGTAAAAAAAAAAAAAAAAAAAAAAAAAAAAAAAAAAAAAAAAAAAAAAAAAAAAAAAAAAAAAAAAAAAAAAAAAAAAAAAAAAAAAAAAAAAAAAAAAAAAAAAAAAAAAAAAAAAAAAAAAAAAAAAAAAAAAAAAAAAAAAAAAAAAAAAAAAAAAAAAAAAAAAAAAAAAAAAAAAAAAAAAAAAAAAAAAAAAAAAAAAAAAAAAAAAAAAAAAAAAAAAAAAAAAAAAAAAAAAAAAAAAAAAAAAAAAAAAAAAAAAAAAAAAAAAAAAAAAAAAAAAAAAAAAAAAAAAAAAAAAAAAAAAAAAAAAAAAAAAAAAAAAAAAAAAAAAAAAAAAAAAAAAAAAAAAAAAAAAAAAAAAAAAAAAAAAAAAAAAAAAAAAAAAAAAAAAAAAAAAAAAAAAAAAAAAAAAAAAAAAAAAAAAAAAAAAAAAAAAAAAAAAAAAAAAAAAAAAAAAAAAAAAAAAAAAAAAAAAAAAAAAAAAAAAAAAAAAAAAAAAAAAAAAAAAAAAAAAAAAAAAAAAAAAAAAAAAAAAAAAAAAAAAAAAAAAAAAAAAAAAAAAAAAAAAAAAAAAAAAAAAAAAAAAAAAAAAAAAAAAAAAAAAAAAAAAAAAAAAAAAAAAAAAAAAAAAAAAAAAAAAAAAAAAAAAAAAAAAAAAAAAAAAAAAAAAAAAAAAAAAAAAAAAAAAAAAAAAAAAAAAAAAAAAAAAAAAAAAAAAAAAAAAAAAAAAAAAAAAAAAAAAAAAAAAAAAAAAAAAAAAAAAAAAAAAAAAAAAAAAAAAAAAAAAAAAAAAAAAAAAAAAAAAAAAAAAAAAAAAAAAAAAAAAAAAAAAAAAAAAAAAAAAAAAAAAAAAAAAAAAAAAAAAAAAAAAAAAAAAAAAAAAAAAAAAAAAAAAAAAAAAAAAAAAAAAAAAAAAAAAAAAAAAAAAAAAAAAAAAAAAAAAAAAAAAAAAAAAAAAAAAAAAAAAAAAAAAAAAAAAAAAAAAAAAAAAAAAAAAAAAAAAAAAAAAAAAAAAAAAAAAAAAAAAAAAAAAAAAAAAAAAAAAAAAAAAAAAAAAAAAAAAAAAAAAAAAAAAAAAAAAAAAAAAAAAAAAAAAAAAAAAAAAAAAAAAAAAAAAAAAAAAAAAAAAAAAAAAAAAAAAAAAAAAAAAAAAAAAAAAAAAAAAAAAAAAAAAAAAAAAAAAAAAAAAAAAAAAAAAAAAAAAAAAAAAAAAAAAAAAAAAAAAAAAAAAAAAAAAAAAAAAAAAAAAAAAAAAAAAAAAAAAAAAAAAAAAAAAAAAAAAAAAAAAAAAAAAAAAAAAAAAAAAAAAAAAAAAAAAAAAAAAAAAAAAAAAAAAAAAAAAAAAAAAAAAAAAAAAAAAAAAAAAAAAAAAAAAAAAAAAAAAAAAAAAAAAAAAAAAAAAAAAAAAAAAAAAAAAAAAAAAAAAAAAAAAAAAAAAAAAAAAAAAAAAAAAAAAAAAAAAAAAAAAAAAAAAAAAAAAAAAAAAAAAAAAAAAAAAAAAAAAAAAAAAAAAAAAAAAAAAAAAAAAAAAAAAAAAAAAAAAAAAAAAAAAAAAAAAAAAAAAAAAAAAAAAAAAAAAAAAAAAAAAAAAAAAAAAAAAAAAAAAAAAAAAAAAAAAAAAAAAAAAAAAAAAAAAAAAAAAAAAAAAAAAAAAAAAAAAAAAAAAAAAAAAAAAAAAAAAAAAAAAAAAAAAAAAAAAAAAAAAAAAAAAAAAAAAAAAAAAAAAAAAAAAAAAAAAAAAAAAAAAAAAAAAAAAAAAAAAAAAAAAAAAAAAAAAAAAAAAAAAAAAAAAAAAAAAAAAAAAAAAAAAAAAAAAAAAAAAAAAAAAAAAAAAAAAAAAAAAAAAAAAAAAAAAAAAAAAAAAAAAAAAAAAAAAAAAAAAAAAAAAAAAAAAAAAAAAAAAAAAAAAAAAAAAAAAAAAAAAAAAAAAAAAAAAAAAAAAAAAAAAAAAAAAAAAAAAAAAAAAAAAAAAAAAAAAAAAAAAAAAAAAAAAAAAAAAAAAAAAAAAAAAAAAAAAAAAAAAAAAAAAAAAAAAAAAAAAAAAAAAAAAAAAAAAAAAAAAAAAAAAAAAAAAAAAAAAAAAAAAAAAAAAAAAAAAAAAAAAAAAAAAAAAAAAAAAAAAAAAAAAAAAAAAAAAAAAAAAAAAAAAAAAAAAAAAAAAAAAAAAAAAAAAAAAAAAAAAAAAAAAAAAAAAAAAAAAAAAAAAAAAAAAAAAAAAAAAAAAAAAAAAAAAAAAAAAAAAAAAAAAAAAAAAAAAAAAAAAAAAAAAAAAAAAAAAAAAAAAAAAAAAAAAAAAAAAAAAAAAAAAAAAAAAAAAAAAAAAAAAAAAAAAAAAAAAAAAAAAAAAAAAAAAAAAAAAAAAAAAAAAAAAAAAAAAAAAAAAAAAAAAAAAAAAAAAAAAAAAAAAAAAAAAAAAAAAAAAAAAAAAAAAAAAAAAAAAAAAAAAAAAAAAAAAAAAAAAAAAAAAAAAAAAAAAAAAAAAAAAAAAAAAAAAAAAAAAAAAAAAAAAAAAAAAAAAAAAAAAAAAAAAAAAAAAAAAAAAAAAAAAAAAAAAAAAAAAAAAAAAAAAAAAAAAAAAAAAAAAAAAAAAAAAAAAAAAAAAAAAAAAAAAAAAAAAAAAAAAAAAAAAAAAAAAAAAAAAAAAAAAAAAAAAAAAAAAAAAAAAAAAAAAAAAAAAAAAAAAAAAAAAAAAAAAAAAAAAAAAAAAAAAAAAAAAAAAAAAAAAAAAAAAAAAAAAAAAAAAAAAAAAAAAAAAAAAAAAAAAAAAAAAAAAAAAAAAAAAAAAAAAAAAAAAAAAAAAAAAAAAAAAAAAAAAAAAAAAAAAAAAAAAAAAAAAAAAAAAAAAAAAAAAAAAAAAAAAAAAAAAAAAAAAAAAAAAAAAAAAAAAAAAAAAAAAAAAAAAAAAAAAAAAAAAAAAAAAAAAAAAAAAAAAAAAAAAAAAAAAAAAAAAAAAAAAAAAAAAAAAAAAAAAAAAAAAAAAAAAAAAAAAAAAAAAAAAAAAAAAAAAAAAAAAAAAAAAAAAAAAAAAAAAAAAAAAAAAAAAAAAAAAAAAAAAAAAAAAAAAAAAAAAAAAAAAAAAAAAAAAAAAAAAAAAAAAAAAAAAAAAAAAAAAAAAAAAAAAAAAAAAAAAAAAAAAAAAAAAAAAAAAAAAAAAAAAAAAAAAAAAAAAAAAAAAAAAAAAAAAAAAAAAAAAAAAAAAAAAAAAAAAAAAAAAAAAAAAAAAAAAAAAAAAAAAAAAAAAAAAAAAAAAAAAAAAAAAAAAAAAAAAAAAAAAAAAAAAAAAAAAAAAAAAAAAAAAAAAAAAAAAAAAAAAAAAAAAAAAAAAAAAAAAAAAAAAAAAAAAAAAAAAAAAAAAAAAAAAAAAAAAAAAAAAAAAAAAAAAAAAAAAAAAAAAAAAAAAAAAAAAAAAAAAAAAAAAAAAAAAAAAAAAAAAAAAAAAAAAAAAAAAAAAAAAAAAAAAAAAAAAAAAAAAAAAAAAAAAAAAAAAAAAAAAAAAAAAAAAAAAAAAAAAAAAAAAAAAAAAAAAAAAAAAAAAAAAAAAAAAAAAAAAAAAAAAAAAAAAAAAAAAAAAAAAAAAAAAAAAAAAAAAAAAAAAAAAAAAAAAAAAAAAAAAAAAAAAAAAAAAAAAAAAAAAAAAAAAAAAAAAAAAAAAAAAAAAAAAAAAAAAAAAAAAAAAAAAAAAAAAAAAAAAAAAAAAAAAAAAAAAAAAAAAAAAAAAAAAAAAAAAAAAAAAAAAAAAAAAAAAAAAAAAAAAAAAAAAAAAAAAAAAAAAAAAAAAAAAAAAAAAAAAAAAAAAAAAAAAAAAAAAAAAAAAAAAAAAAAAAAAAAAAAAAAAAAAAAAAAAAAAAAAAAAAAAAAAAAAAAAAAAAAAAAAAAAAAAAAAAAAAAAAAAAAAAAAAAAAAAAAAAAAAAAAAAAAAAAAAAAAAAAAAAAAAAAAAAAAAAAAAAAAAAAAAAAAAAAAAAAAAAAAAAAAAAAAAAAAAAAAAAAAAAAAAAAAAAAAAAAAAAAAAAAAAAAAAAAAAAAAAAAAAAAAAAAAAAAAAAAAAAAAAAAAAAAAAAAAAAAAAAAAAAAAAAAAAAAAAAAAAAAAAAAAAAAAAAAAAAAAAAAAAAAAAAAAAAAAAAAAAAAAAAAAAAAAAAAAAAAAAAAAAAAAAAAAAAAAAAAAAAAAAAAAAAAAAAAAAAAAAAAAAAAAAAAAAAAAAAAAAAAAAAAAAAAAAAAAAAAAAAAAAAAAAAAAAAAAAAAAAAAAAAAAAAAAAAAAAAAAAAAAAAAAAAAAAAAAAAAAAAAAAAAAAAAAAAAAAAAAAAAAAAAAAAAAAAAAAAAAAAAAAAAAAAAAAAAAAAAAAAAAAAAAAAAAAAAAAAAAAAAAAAAAAAAAAAAAAAAAAAAAAAAAAAAAAAAAAAAAAAAAAAAAAAAAAAAAAAAAAAAAAAAAAAAAAAAAAAAAAAAAAAAAAAAAAAAAAAAAAAAAAAAAAAAAAAAAAAAAAAAAAAAAAAAAAAAAAAAAAAAAAAAAAAAAAAAAAAAAAAAAAAAAAAAAAAAAAAAAAAAAAAAAAAAAAAAAAAAAAAAAAAAAAAAAAAAAAAAAAAAAAAAAAAAAAAAAAAAAAAAAAAAAAAAAAAAAAAAAAAAAAAAAAAAAAAAAAAAAAAAAAAAAAAAAAAAAAAAAAAAAAAAAAAAAAAAAAAAAAAAAAAAAAAAAAAAAAAAAAAAAAAAAAAAAAAAAAAAAAAAAAAAAAAAAAAAAAAAAAAAAAAAAAAAAAAAAAAAAAAAAAAAAAAAAAAAAAAAAAAAAAAAAAAAAAAAAAAAAAAAAAAAAAAAAAAAAAAAAAAAAAAAAAAAAAAAAAAAAAAAAAAAAAAAAAAAAAAAAAAAAAAAAAAAAAAAAAAAAAAAAAAAAAAAAAAAAAAAAAAAAAAAAAAAAAAAAAAAAAAAAAAAAAAAAAAAAAAAAAAAAAAAAAAAAAAAAAAAAAAAAAAAAAAAAAAAAAAAAAAAAAAAAAAAAAAAAAAAAAAAAAAAAAAAAAAAAAAAAAAAAAAAAAAAAAAAAAAAAAAAAAAAAAAAAAAAAAAAAAAAAAAAAAAAAAAAAAAAAAAAAAAAAAAAAAAAAAAAAAAAAAAAAAAAAAAAAAAAAAAAAAAAAAAAAAAAAAAAAAAAAAAAAAAAAAAAAAAAAAAAAAAAAAAAAAAAAAAAAAAAAAAAAAAAAAAAAAAAAAAAAAAAAAAAAAAAAAAAAAAAAAAAAAAAAAAAAAAAAAAAAAAAAAAAAAAAAAAAAAAAAAAAAAAAAAAAAAAAAAAAAAAAAAAAAAAAAAAAAAAAAAAAAAAAAAAAAAAAAAAAAAAAAAAAAAAAAAAAAAAAAAAAAAAAAAAAAAAAAAAAAAAAAAAAAAAAAAAAAAAAAAAAAAAAAAAAAAAAAAAAAAAAAAAAAAAAAAAAAAAAAAAAAAAAAAAAAAAAAAAAAAAAAAAAAAAAAAAAAAAAAAAAAAAAAAAAAAAAAAAAAAAAAAAAAAAAAAAAAAAAAAAAAAAAAAAAAAAAAAAAAAAAAAAAAAAAAAAAAAAAAAAAAAAAAAAAAAAAAAAAAAAAAAAAAAAAAAAAAAAAAAAAAAAAAAAAAAAAAAAAAAAAAAAAAAAAAAAAAAAAAAAAAAAAAAAAAAAAAAAAAAAAAAAAAAAAAAAAAAAAAAAAAAAAAAAAAAAAAAAAAAAAAAAAAAAAAAAAAAAAAAAAAAAAAAAAAAAAAAAAAAAAAAAAAAAAAAAAAAAAAAAAAAAAAAAAAAAAAAAAAAAAAAAAAAAAAAAAAAAAAAAAAAAAAAAAAAAAAAAAAAAAAAAAAAAAAAAAAAAAAAAAAAAAAAAAAAAAAAAAAAAAAAAAAAAAAAAAAAAAAAAAAAAAAAAAAAAAAAAAAAAAAAAAAAAAAAAAAAAAAAAAAAAAAAAAAAAAAAAAAAAAAAAAAAAAAAAAAAAAAAAAAAAAAAAAAAAAAAAAAAAAAAAAAAAAAAAAAAAAAAAAAAAAAAAAAAAAAAAAAAAAAAAAAAAAAAAAAAAAAAAAAAAAAAAAAAAAAAAAAAAAAAAAAAAAAAAAAAAAAAAAAAAAAAAAAAAAAAAAAAAAAAAAAAAAAAAAAAAAAAAAAAAAAAAAAAAAAAAAAAAAAAAAAAAAAAAAAAAAAAAAAAAAAAAAAAAAAAAAAAAAAAAAAAAAAAAAAAAAAAAAAAAAAAAAAAAAAAAAAAAAAAAAAAAAAAAAAAAAAAAAAAAAAAAAAAAAAAAAAAAAAAAAAAAAAAAAAAAAAAAAAAAAAAAAAAAAAAAAAAAAAAAAAAAAAAAAAAAAAAAAAAAAAAAAAAAAAAAAAAAAAAAAAAAAAAAAAAAAAAAAAAAAAAAAAAAAAAAAAAAAAAAAAAAAAAAAAAAAAAAAAAAAAAAAAAAAAAAAAAAAAAAAAAAAAAAAAAAAAAAAAAAAAAAAAAAAAAAAAAAAAAAAAAAAAAAAAAAAAAAAAAAAAAAAAAAAAAAAAAAAAAAAAAAAAAAAAAAAAAAAAAAAAAAAAAAAAAAAAAAAAAAAAAAAAAAAAAAAAAAAAAAAAAAAAAAAAAAAAAAAAAAAAAAAAAAAAAAAAAAAAAAAAAAAAAAAAAAAAAAAAAAAAAAAAAAAAAAAAAAAAAAAAAAAAAAAAAAAAAAAAAAAAAAAAAAAAAAAAAAAAAAAAAAAAAAAAAAAAAAAAAAAAAAAAAAAAAAAAAAAAAAAAAAAAAAAAAAAAAAAAAAAAAAAAAAAAAAAAAAAAAAAAAAAAAAAAAAAAAAAAAAAAAAAAAAAAAAAAAAAAAAAAAAAAAAAAAAAAAAAAAAAAAAAAAAAAAAAAAAAAAAAAAAAAAAAAAAAAAAAAAAAAAAAAAAAAAAAAAAAAAAAAAAAAAAAAAAAAAAAAAAAAAAAAAAAAAAAAAAAAAAAAAAAAAAAAAAAAAAAAAAAAAAAAAAAAAAAAAAAAAAAAAAAAAAAAAAAAAAAAAAAAAAAAAAAAAAAAAAAAAAAAAAAAAAAAAAAAAAAAAAAAAAAAAAAAAAAAAAAAAAAAAAAAAAAAAAAAAAAAAAAAAAAAAAAAAAAAAAAAAAAAAAAAAAAAAAAAAAAAAAAAAAAAAAAAAAAAAAAAAAAAAAAAAANGAAAAAAAAATGATACGCTTACCTAGCGTAGGTGCGGGAAGTTACTCGACCTTTGTTCTGTGGCCATGTGGTTGCTCCAAAAAATATCACAAAATAAAATATGCGGTGAATCTGATTATGCGGATGGAACAAAAATCGTTGAAATTAATGGCGTGAATGTCCAGATGAAATTGGATTGAGGTTGAATCACGTCCGGCTCACCAATGTGGCGATTGAGGTTGCCAACAAAAGAGTTCAAGTAGCACAATTGAATAGGAGTCTGTACTCTAGACGAGGAGTCGACAAAAGGACGAAGGCACGTGTTCGAATCGGTGTTTTAAAACCTCCGAACTCCCTCTGGTGGCGATCGGACGAAGTTCGGAATTGGTCGCCACAACTTAATGCAGTAAAACTTATAAGCACTATCTTTTGGTACAGTATGAACCAAAGCTGCAGTGGATGCTGATTGGAGCAATGAGAGACATGATAGAAAATCTACATACATCATCATGCTGGGTTTCAACAACATATAATGGTTGAGTAAGAAGCAAGCTATGGTTGCCAAAGCTGAATATATATTGGCTGCATATGCATGTCAAGAAATCATTTGGCTATGTCAGATCCTATCAGATATGCAGATATTGATGTCAAGTGCAACTACAATTTTTGAAGACAATCAAGGTTGCATTGAAATGCTGAAATCTGACAGATCAAGTGCATGGACAAAACACATTGATATCAAGTGTCATTTGCTATGTGACCTGTGTGAGAAGAAAATCATTGAAATGAAATGTTTGACAGAACTCATGATTCCAGATGTGATGGCCAAACCTCTTCCTACGGATAAATTGAAATGATTTTCAAATGCTGTGAATTTGGGATTATGACTTTATTCAGCAAGAAGGGGTGTTGGCTATTATTACAGTATTATGCTTCATGTTGTAATGATAAAATTTATGTTTATTTTATTTATTGGTTTAATTTATCTGTTTTTAAGTTTGTGTTTGTTTCTTGGGTTTTGTTGTAAAGTTTAATTATCCCGTACTGTAATGGTGAAGCTAGATTGGTTAGTTTTTTTTTTTCTATTTACATCCAATTTATTATTGAAATGTCCATGTCTACCAAAATTTTACATGACCTGGTTTACCACAAAACTACAATATTAATCCATTTGTTTACTGGTCAATTTTAGAAATTATCTGAAATGAACTATTTGAGTGAATAAACCATACTTTCCAGGATCTTTGCAAACATTAAAATCAAAAAATTTTGAGATAATTTTTAATTTGATAGTTTTTGATGCTCTATGCTTAAATGTAAAATTATTTTTAATTAAGATTACAAATTATAAAATAGAGAAAATGTTTATTCCTCTTAGTTATAAACTTACAACACTTAAATTTTATCATGTTTCCTCAGTTTAATGCTGGGATTATTAGTCTGCAGATCTTATTTGAAAAATTCTGAATACATTTTAATAAATTTGTAAAAAGCATGATGATATATGTAGATTTTTTATCATGTCTCTCATTGCTCCAATCAGCATCCACTGCAGCAAGACTTACAAAACTTAAAAAACTCTGATTTGATGCTAATAAATAAAACAAAAGGCAGTAATTAACAAAAAAATGTTTGTTTATTCTTTGGTGTCTGTCTATAATCTAATTTGCTTTATCCACACATAACTATATTTAAAACTTTTTTCTTCAAAAATTATGCATTAAATAAAGAAGTGAGAATACAAATTAGCATTTTCAATAAGTTATGATGCAATATACAGATTGGGCCATTTAAGTTGCAACACTGGAAATCCCAGAGACAAAAATGTTTTAAATATCAGTTGTTTGATTGTATCAATAAAAGGGAAAGGAAACTTTGTTTATTTTGAATTTGGTGGACAACCTCAAAGTTAGTTGTAGGACACCTTGGTTTTGTAAATGACCCTAATTGTTTTTAATATCTTACTTTATGAAGAAAAACAAATTTAAATTAAATTTACTTTTACATTTTTAAATGCACAGCTAAACTGTTTACTTGAATGTCATAAAAGGTTTGTTTTTTATCCTCATGTCAATTTGCCTAAGAATTGGTCCAAAAAGTTATTTACAATATCTGTAAAAATGAAACAAGTATTCCCAATGAAAGTCGCATGCTGTCAACATTTAAATCTTTCTCTCAGATGTTTTTGTTTCTGGGATATTCTGGTGCCTCAACTTATATATTGTACATATTGACTATAAAAGTAAAGTGATTTAATAAGTGCGTTAAACGTAATTGATGAAAGTGGCAGTTCATAAGTTAAGAAAACTATATACCATCAGCCCTTATTTTTTACTGAAATTGTTGTTGTTGAAATATTTTTTAAAATTATATATGAGAAGTATAATTTGCTTATTAAATATGATGAAGTATAATTTTCTCATTTAGATATGATATTCCATATAAAGAGAGGAGTTCCAATAATCTTCCAGCATTAAAACAGCCCTTATTTCCTCTGATGGAACGTGGAGACAAGCCTCGGAAGCCTCGAGGTCCACACAGACCCAGAGTTTCAGATAATATTTCCAATCATTAAATTCTTCCAATATATTTAAATTTCTGCCAGAAGCTGCCTATAATTTAATAATTATCAGTATTCACTCAAATGAAAAACCAAAACAATAAAAATTTTCAGTTGTAAATTCATCAATTATGACATTATTGCAATTTTCAGAATTTTAATTAAAATGTATTAAATTAATATATATAAATATCATAATTTTAATAAAATTTTGTTATAAATTTCTTTTTAGATGACGAATGGTACTAAAATACCCACTAAAGCACAAAACTTCATATGAATATTTTAAAAAAAAGATTATATTGAATTTAATTTGTCAATGATTAATTTAATAAATTAAAATTATCAAATCTTTATAAAAATTTAAACTCAACAAAATAATAGCCTATAAATGCTGTGATTCTAAAAAAAGTGGGTTTCATTGTTGTTATAAAAAAAGGCAATCTTGATTATAAAATTTTAAAATAAATTTATATCACTAAGTTACATCATGCTGTTGCTTTGAAAAGTCATTTTCAATGAAGCAATTTGAGCATTAATTATATATAACATTAAGAATAGAAAATCTTTGCTAATTTTAAGAATTTAAACAGAATTATAAAGTTTCTATTCCATGTACAACCCTCGACAAATCAGAATATTTTTGATATACTAATATTTAATATTTATTGTTCATAAATACTGAAATAATTACTTTAATGACATACATTTTAAAATTTATGCTTATTGAAGAAATTTTTCTTATCATAATTTGTCAAATTTAATGTACTGTATAAGAAAAAGCAAATTTTTATTATTGATCTTAAAATATTAAATCATGTTTCTGAAGACAAATATCATCGTATACAATGATTTATTCTTATTGATTCATCTTACAACAAATCTGACCATATTCATTTCTCAATGAATATCAACTTCTTCAATGAATGAAACAAAATCAATTTTTTGGGAAAATCTTTGAAAATTTCAAAATGATTGATGTGTTACTGCAAGTGAGAATCTTTATGAATTAGTAAATACTTAAATTTACAATAATCTACTTTTCCAGTTTCTTTAAATCCTTCTAAGTATTTTAAACTTAAAATAATTTTTAATTATTTTAGGCATAAATAATTCATATACTCTAGAATCTGAAATAATTAAATTTTACAATTAGAATCTGTTTAAATTAAGAAAATCAAATATATCTGCAGCTTAATACTTTGGGGAACTACTCCAGTTGTACAAGCAACAACATAACATTGTGGTCATTATATGTCTCAATATGTTGTGATATTGCATTTATCTAAAGGCTGTTATAATGATATAATTGTATATAAAACATTTCTCTACATCTAAGTATAAAATGTTAGGACAGCAACAGTTCTTCAAAATGCAATATTCAATTCTTGAAATATTTATTTGCATTGATGTTTAAAAAATAAAATTAGGTTTACTTTACAAATTTATAATCTATTTACATTTATAAGGACTTTTTGAGAAATGTTTCAGCTTAATAACAGTTTAAAATGTCTTCTCAAAATTTGATCATATATTATTGAAATTGAAAAATGAAATAAAATGTTCAAAATGAAATAAAATAAAATAAGAAATTTTAAAATGAAATAATGAAATAAAATAAGAAATTTTAATTGGTTTCTATAAACATTTGAAATTAATGAAATATAATTAGTACATCTGCAACATCAGAAATAAAATGTTTTCCAAATTAATATTGCTCTAAGATCAATTCTCTGAACAAATTCAATATTTTATTGTAAAAATTTGAGAAATTGTTATACAATATAATTATTATTCATTTCTTCTTTCTTGAAAAATTACAAGATTTCTTTTTATATTTGCAAATTGAATTTTATTTAATAAATATAAGTATGATGATGATGATTATTATCTTTAAAGAAAGAATTTTAAAAAACTCGATTCAAATTATATATATATATATATATATGTGCATTACATTTTTAAATATATGATTATATAAGCACATTTACATAAATCACAAATATCTTTTTAAAAAATTCATTTTTACTAAAATATTTTTATTCACATATATCAACTTTAAAAAGATTTATATTATGAATATCACTTTCAAATTTTGAGCTATTCATTGTTGTTTTCATGAGC
>NW_019387019.1:62466-63891 GCF_000671375.1 Centruroides sculpturatus | reverse complement strand
CGGATGTTTCTATTATCTAATTTGTTGTGAAAAACACTACTTATATATGAATAAATAGATATTTTTTCTTATGAATAAATAGATTAGTTTTTTTTATCAAAAAACTTTATTTACGCGAGTACTATTTATTGTTGGCAAGAAAAAATTTTGTGGCTCTTTAAAAACTTTGAAATTTTGTAAATTGTAATTTTGGCTCTTCCGACTCAAAAGGTAGCCGACCCCTAACCTAGACACTAAACATAATTGTCAAAGTTGGTGAACCGAAATGGTCTCTGCTATCTTACTTTTCGTCAATTCTAATGAATCTTAATACTCGTTGCTATTTTGATTATTAAATGCCGAAATAGCAATAAAGCATGTCTTATTTAAAAGTTTCAATAATGAATTTATTAGTTCATAAAATTTTAATAATAATAAGAATAAATGTTCTTTTAACTTTTAGGTGTACCAGACCCTCTATTCCGTATACAACATGCTCTTGCAAATTCGAGAAATTATGCAAGGAACAAAGAAATCGTGCAATGATTCAATAATAAAGTTATTTCTTTCTGATAGAAATACAACAAAGATATAAATACACTGAATGTATGCATATGACAAGGTTTGTTAATATAGTTATAGTATTCTCTGAGGAAGTTTAATGACATTTCTCTTTGCTAAATAAATTGTGTTCATACAATTTATTTTGCAAAAGGAAAGACGATTAAAATTCTGACATTACGGATATCACGGAGCTTCTATTATTACAGTAGAAGCTCCGTATTCATGACGGTTACATTCTTTAGAGCAGTGTTTTTCAACCTCCTTGAACACGCGACCCCTTTACAAGTTAAAAAAATTCTGGCGAACCCCCCAGGGCCATATTAAAACTATATTAGTAATTTTAAAAACTACGTATTTAATTTTCTTTCAATTGAGACCTAAATATCTATCGAAAAACCAATTGTACTTTAAAATAAAAACGCAAAGCCTTCTCACTGAAATTGTAGTTTTATTTATTGTAGTGTAAGACCTACAAACACTTGTCTTTTTCTTTTACTCGCGACCCCCCGTGTAAGGCTTTGCGACCCTTTGGGGGTCGCGACCCACAGGTTGAAAAACACTGCTTTAGAGCAGCGCGAAGATAAAAATATAGTTCGGTTCATATACAATTATACGCTTTCTCATTGGTTGGTTTACGTATGAATTTAGGTGTTAATCATGTAGGCTACACTGATTCCATACCTCATTTCCGTATTCGCATACTAAAGGAAGAAATCCCAAGATCTCCTTGGTTTACAACTCATTTTTCTTTAGTGATTTGAACATGTATTCAAACAATTAAAATGATTCAAATATATATTAATTGTTTCCGAACCAATATATTGTAGAACAATACTCCAATAATATTTAAATATTATATAATGTTGTGTATGATGTATATAT
>NW_019387019.1:55496-61960 GCF_000671375.1 Centruroides sculpturatus | reverse complement strand
TTAGAGAGGTTGAGGCGCACGTTTTAAACGTGTAAACGTGTACGTGTGACGTTCGGCGCCGCTTTCCCGTAAGCCTAAAAGTTTGACAATGGTGTTTGGATAGTCGGTGGAATCACGCTCGACATTCCAAACACCATCGTCAAACTTCTAGGCTTACGAGAAAGCGGCACCGAACGTCCGTCCTACACGTTTACACGTTTAAAACGTCTGTCTCAATCTCTCTATTAACTAATTACAATTTTTACAAAAAAGATATCATTTTATAAATATATATATGATATTCACTGAATTACTGCGACAATAATATAGCACGAAATAGATACATCATTACGCTTTTACTGCGATAGGTAGTAAAGTACTTTCAGTGTAGTAGTGTTTTGCCTCCATAATTATACTTTCCATGTTAGCAATAGAATTGTGCCGGTTATGTATCTAACTCCGTTCGGTAGGAAAATTTTTGAATCGAAATAACGTGACTTGCGCTACAAATTGGAATTTCGTATCTGGTCCTCCTCTTACGATTTCCATGTCTAATCTCGACATTCATGTATATAATACAGTTCTCGAGATTAAGGAAGGATAACCAGACAGGAGACGACAGTACAGAAAAATTATTGGTATGCAATTTGTAAAAATTGCATCCCAACAATTTTTCTATAGATACAATATTTACGAGAATATACTTCCCACGTAGTTTATATAATCTGTTGCCAAAATTTAAACATTTCATTATCACATAGAAGCAATTATTCTAGCATTTTTTACAAATTTTTGTTTATTTAAACAAGTCATACGAAGTCTTTCGGATGTTAAGGTTAGCAACTGCGATCATATGCGTGGCCATAGCAACCCATCCAACGCGGATCACTTTTCAAATATTAATAGTAGACCAGTATAAATTAGTAGTGGTTGAGCATCCTCTCTCCTGGAAGGAGGTCAACGACTACTTTTGCTCGAGTTACTTCGACCCCCTTCCCGAATAGTCTCTTCTTTCTATCGGACCAGCGGTATGGTGGCATTCGAATAGGAAAATTGTATAATACAATGTTATCGCGAGCGTAAAATATAATTTAAGTAGTTTTCGAGGGTGCGCCGAGTTTAAATATTTGGTTCTATTTTCGCCAAATTTGATTGGTTGGCAGATTCCCTTCTGACAGTTTCTGAGTTAACATTAGGGAATATTATGATATGTTTTCAATTCCTGTCTACTTCACCATTGAATTTGTGCCATTTCGTATTATCCGAGTATCGCGATATATATGAAAATAACAGACTAAAATAACTAAACTCTTTATATGGATTTTGTTTTAATGTTTGTTACATTGCAGTATTTAATTTAATTAATAGAAATGAAGAATAATTAATGGAAATAATGGTAATGAAATGCTATTTTGAAAGACAAACATTTCTCTTCTTCGTTTTTTTTCTTTCTGTCCTGAAGGCACTAAGAGGACATCTTCAATCATACCATTGTGGGTTAGGTGAAACCACAATGGAGGCGAGCGAAAACCATAGAGTAAATGTCACATAAGACACTGCAATTCCACTCCTTTGTGCACCATTATGAATTAGGATTAGAATCCAATATGGCGATATAATCAGAACGTTTTCAATGTTCGCAAGCGAATGAAATGTATATTATCCGAAATTAACGAAAATAATTTCTGTGAAATGTGCTAAATTGAAGTATAGATAAAGCAAGATTTATTTCCCAGTTTCCAATAGTTGATCCACTTATCATATTACACGCATTGTCTGAATTAGTATGTGTATATTGTTTTCAGCATGCAAGTTCCAGAATTCACGCATCTTGTTTAATGCATTATTAAATGACGATATTTATTTCATTTCCATAAAAATGGTCTGTTTATTTCAAACTACAGTAAATACAGTATTTTACTTAAGTCAATGTCCATTAAGGTTTAAAAAGCTTTCGTTAGTTTCTGTACCTATCCAATGCTGGACTTTAGGAAGTACTTAATCACCGAAATCTATCAGTGATAAAATTTTTAATCTTTGAACATCTATCGTATTAATTGGCATATTATTGAAAACAAAATTAATTGGTGAAATTTGGTGCCGTGTTTCTAACATTTTCACAAGATTAATATGTCCGACATTCTCAACTATACTAAAAACTCAAACAAAACGATAGATTTGAGAATGAAATTTATCTCTGATTATTAAGTTTAACACAAGATGACAGCATTTCATTTATTCAAATTACTTAATATTTTAATAATTAATTAGCCATATTATAGCCCGATTATAATCCGGCGGTATCGTTTGTTTATTACTATATTTATATTTCTTATAATATTTATAGACTTACTGCATTTAAAAATTAAAAAAAAATAAAGAATAAAACCAGAGATAAAAGACGTATACAACCGCTTGTATAAGTAAACAAGTCAATAATTAATGATTAATTTTACTTCATTCATTCTCCACTTTTTAAAACTTAGTAAATGTATAATCTATAAATAAGCTTTGTTTTCTCAGTTATTATGTAAACGATTGTATTATTTACTTTTGTTTGATAAACATTTCTACGATTAGATATGAAAACCTATTCAATTTAGAAATCAACTTTTCCTCATTTGATTTGATTTTATGTTAATTAAATATTAAACAAGGAAAAATTATCACTTATTATTTATTTCTATTATTATTAAAATATGTGAATCTAATTGTATCCAGAAAAATATTTCCTGTATAATAAATTACATTTTCTCGGAATAGATTACATTTTAATATATAAACCTTTCTTACTGTATGCCATTTAAGTCAACGTTATTATACTCGAAAGAAACACGTCAGACCTCCTGACCAAAATTTAATTTATAATAATATTTTCGCTAATAACGTAAAAATTAATCGGAAATCATCACAGAATGTCAACTCTAGTTGTTTTCAGAAACGTTTTTTATAATGTACGAGGAAAGTTCAATAGTTGGAATGGCAAGGTTGCAGTTAGAGCAAACTTAAATATATTTTCGCATGTAATTTACATGCGATTAAACAGTAAATAAATGTAATCTACATTATGTAAACTTCAAAATGATGTATAAAATAAATACAGATGTAATTTCATCAGGCCAAACAACCACCGGATTATATCAAATTTATTTATGTATATAGGCCTATGTAATTTTATAGTCCTTAGCGAATTGGAAAAAGACTTTGCCTTAGCATATTCTGTATGTAGTAAATAGATTGTGAATTAACTTACACAATAAATTTTACATTAAAAAATCAATTTGGAGAATTTCCTTATATTAAAAATCATTAAGAATTCAGTTTTTTACATAAAAACAATTATTTTTATGAATGAGAAAGTTTATTCTGACAAATATAAAACAGAAAATTTGTTAAATATCTGTCAAAAATTAATACAGTATTCGTACATTTTCCATTAACCTATTAAAAGAATGAATTAAATTGCGATTTAATTAATGCATTATATTTTATATTAAATAGTGAATTTAAATTTATTTTAAAAATACATACATTTTATAAATAAAAATAAAATAAACAATCTTTCAAGGTTTACAGAAATATCTGCTTCATCCTTATATATTTCAGGCTTTCTTTTGCACTCGATGCATCATTCAAAAATAGTATTTAAAATTGTTTTAATTAAATTTTCCTTTAATAATAAACGTGTTTAACTTATACTTTCCTTTATAAGTTTCTAAACGGTAAAGCGATTTTAACAAACGTAATTCATAAAGTAAAATATATAAAACACAAAATAAGACAAATTTTCTGTAAATTACAAGATTCTACTATCTAATGCCGTGAATAAAACAATGGAAATTTTGTTAACGATCCAATTGGGAAAGATTTTGTAAATATTACTTTGCAGCTCGTGCCACCAATGGCCTGTAGTCAGCATCGATGTGGCTATCGTTTTTACAGCTGACGAAGCATATTCGTCGGCATCGGGCAATGATATGCTTCTCTTATGTAAAAATTTGCTATAATGAACTAATTTAGTGGCGATGAAAGAAAGAATGAGGCATTGAATAGTGACGTCATCGTCATGACATTCATAATTGAGAGACAAAGAAAGATTAGTAACAAACAATTTAGAAGCGGAATAGACAGACATCAAAGGCAGAGGACTTAACCGTTGAACACTTGCGCACTTTAGATTTCCATTCTTTCCTTATTATTTCCGTACTTTTAAAAAATAAAATAAAGCAAATATTTCTCTATTTGTCGAGTTTTTTGTGTGTTGAATGAATATGTTAAAAATTGCGTAATAAGGAAAGATACAGAAATTCGAAGTTTTTAAAGGTAAAGAAGAAAGAGAGAATAATTTTGTGACTAATTCCTATACTTCTATATCAAATTTAATCCGAATTTAGCCCTCAATTTCCATAAAAATGTAATTATAATAATTTTTAAAAAATATTTAATTATTTAATTTATACAGTAGAGCAGTGTTTTTCAACCTTCTTGAATACGCGACCCCTTTACAAGTTAAAAAATTTTGGCGACCCCCCAGGGCCATATTAAAACTATATCAGTGATTTTAAAAACTACGTATTTAATTCTCTTTCTGTTGAAACCTAAATATCAATCGAGAATCTAATTGTACTGTAAAATAAACAGGCCCAGCCTTCTCAACGAGATTGTAAGTTTTTTGTTGTAGTGTTGTAGACCTACAAACACTTGTCTTTTTTTTTTTACCCGCGACCCCCCATGTAAAACTTTGCGACTCCTTTGCGGGTCGCGACCCACAGGTTGAAAAACATTGCAGTAGAGCATCTATTATCCGACTCAATTGGGGAACTCAGGTTGGTCGGATAACCGAAAAGAATGAAAAAAATGCATTATTAGTATAGTATATTAGTATATCGCTATTAACCAACTTAGCGTTGAATTTTCATCGATGTTAAGCCTAACAAAATTTTTTTTAAGAATAATAATCGTCGCTATTGTATCGTTAAAAATTATTTTATTGCTCACAAAATAAACAACCACTCATAATTAGAAAATTAAGTCTCGTTTAAATACTGGCCTCCCTTCAATGGTCGACCCAGTATTGCCAGCTAATACACGCAAAAATTTAACAAAAATAATATTAAAGTAGCCAAGACAGCCAAATATTGTAGTGCCATATCACTAGCGGACATTTTAAATTTGACGACTAGAACGGTCGGTTAACCGATGTGACTGTTAATCGGGGGTCGGATAATCGATGCTCTACTGTAATTGAATCTTTTTGTAATAGTTAATTTATGTTCAGCCTTAATGCTTTAACTAGATATCGGTATTTCTTTCTTTCTTTTTTTGTTTAAATGTCTTTAATTACTTCAGTTTTGTAAATAAATTATGTCTGACCTGAAGTTCGATCCCGCTTGAGATATGACATGTGACCTTTCTCTACCTCCCCAATCCTTCGACCTTTAACCAACAAATTTATTAGCATCGATCCCCTAATATCCAAACCTTTCTGCAAAATTTATAAATTTTCGACAAAATGCACAGGAGTTATTAAGCTTTAAAGTGGGTGAGAAAATCGTCACCCCTACACCCGCACGCACTAGCATCCATACATACAGAAAAAAAACTCATGAATTTTTTTGCATTTCTCGACGTTTGAAGGTCCCAAGTCTCAAAAATGTAAAAATCTTGGAGCGGTCATCTTTTGACCGATCGCCATACTTTCCCTATATTAGGCCTATATATAACAGCCAGGAAAGTAAAAAATAAATTGGATTAGATAGATGAATTAAGACCGATCAGCCAAGGAAGTGCCTTGCGAAAGGATTTTCTATGGAAAAAAAACGATCTCTATTTAGATGATAGACTAGTGAAGAAACAGAAAACTCCACGTGACCAGCCTACTGGAAAGATACGAACCCGCGACCAGTGTTTTTGTCCACCCATTGGTTTTATTTATTCGGCTACTGACGGGCTATTCTTAGAGAAACTTCGTAACATATGACTGAAAACTATTTACAGTCAAAATAAAAATTCCTAATTATTCAAACTAACTATTTAATTTTTTTTTTAAATTTCAGTTCTACTGAGTATATTTTCTGCGCTCTAATGTCTTGATGTCGCCCCCTGTCGTCTCCAATTTCGTAAAATTGCTTTTGAGAATGGGATTGAAATAAATAACTATTCAATTAATGATTAAAATAATTAATTAATTTCGTCTATTAATAAAGTTTTTATTCTATGGATTTTAATTAAATTAATTATTGAACGAAAAACTTAATTTCTAAAGAATTTATTATCAAGAATTTGCAATCAGAATTCAATTTTAATCTTCTCATTGGGCTGCAATTTGAAAAACATTGTAGACCTATAAATTCCTACTGTAGTCCGTCTGATCGCCCATCCGTCTTTCCTTACTATGGAGAACAGAGTTAGATAGAAAAAAGTCATTCGAGATCAGGTGTGGAAACTTTAGGGGCAGCAGAGCTGGGCCTGTTTATTTTACAGTA
>NW_019387019.1:42585-54614 GCF_000671375.1 Centruroides sculpturatus | reverse complement strand
ATGGAACATAATTTATTAAAAGAATTTATTTCCAAGAGTAAAATCAAATCAATAAATGTTTCCGTTTAACTGTGTAAATATAATGTAGAAATTTCCTTTGATATATTGCACAGAGTCAAATAAACTTGTTATTTTCCAATAAAATAAACAATCCAGCTTTAAATATAATACAGTATTTTTAATGCTTACGAAACCTTAAATTTTAATGGAAATTGTTTGAAAATGATTTAAAATGAATAGCCTATTAATTTTGAGAAGATAATAATACTTATCAAATTTAATCATAAAAGAGCTATGAAGTACAGTATCTGTATAAAAATATCGGCATTTAAATAAATATCTTTTCTACATTTAAATTCCATTTCATATTAAAATCCTAAACTAAATTAATACAAATAACTTAGTCCCTTTCCATTTTCGAATTTTTCAATCTTGTGGGCAATAGAAGGCCTTCTTAATCAAGCACATTGTCTAAACCCACAACAGGGCGATCGTGTGGTAGAGTGGGTCCCGAAATGGATCCAAAGTACTACTAAAAAGTTCGTAGGGTGTTCGATTACCGAATTGTGAATGGTAATAACGAGTAAAATCGTCATTAAATCCGATCCCACTTGAAATACCACACATACTCTTCCCTATTTCCCCACCCCCTAGACTTTTAACTACAAACATTTAATAAAATCAATCTCCCTAATATTCAAAACTTCTTGCAAAATTTCAAAAAATTTCGAGTTATTAAGCTTCAAATTGGGTGAACGAAATCATACCCCTACACACAAACATCCATAAATACAGATTTATCCCTAATTTTTTTTTTTCATTTTTTGACGTTTTAAGGTCCCAAGTCAAAATATGTACAAATCCAGGATTCATTTTTTTACTGATCGCTATATTTTCCTGTTACATATAACAACCGAGAAAATAAATTTTGTTTTTATTTTAACAGAATTTTTGCTTTTTAATATATTCTTATGTATTTCTATTAAAATCAAGTCAGTGATTTCCTATCTGTCACATAATTAATTTTAACTTTCTCTTATATATTTTTCATTTAATTTGTATAATTTATTAACTTTATTTACATAACATAAAAATTGAATAAATTCTTTAAGAATGCCGGTCGAATTAATTGAAACATAAATATCATATTGTACAATATTTGATTTATAAAGTAATTTCATTCAAGAATAAAAGGAATCGATTGCGAATTTATATTGTAATGTAATTCAATATAATAGATATAATCCAATGTTTACCTCGAACAATATAAAATCGATAGCCGTTAACCATTGCTTTCGTTTGCTCAGATAGATACAAAACGAACGACACGACACACTTGACATCAAACAAAAGGCCGCTTTCTTCAGTAATAATGCAGTAATAATACGAATTTTCCTTTATATAATATTCAGAATGGTTAATACATGTACATATTGTTTGCTTCAACCGACAATATCAATATCTGCACTTTTTGGAAATACATTTTACGAGAGATGCGAACATTATGCATTAAGCCATGTGCAAAGCAAGCTTTTATCTTTCTATGCAAAATATATAGAAACTGTGTTCGCTACTCAATTTATATTAGCATTCGTTCAAGAGTTTGCCACAGACGATAATGTAATCGCTTGTAGTCCAATAAAAAATATAAGCGGCCAAAGTAACGATGCATTTATAAGAATTGTCTTCTGTTTAGTTAACCTAGGCTGCATTATTCTCATGCACATAGGCAGAATGAAAAAAATACGTCCTGAAATGAAATTATCAGGATATGAAGGAGAAGAAAAAAAATTAATTCAATATCAGTCGTTGATGAATCCTTTCTTCGGTATTTCTTTTTTATGTTTTTGTTCTTTTGAAGTATATGTTAATTCATTCCTAATGTCTGTTAAGGTAGAAAGAGATTCGAGCTATGCCAGGGCACTCATTTGTTCTGTTTCCCTACATATCAGTATTATATATCAAGTAGGCTTGTACATGTGGATCACATCAATGGCAATCCTTGTTGGCTTAACAATTATCAATAGATTTTCTGCTTTGTCAGCAGAACTGCAACAGATGAAAGTCAATTGCACATGGCAGAACATAAACGAATTAATCGCTAAACACACAGAGCTATGCGATTATATAAATCATATTAATGATAATTGGAGCGATCTTTTTTTATGTATGTATGGCATTATAATTTACATGATTGCGTTTATAATCTACAATGCTATATTCTCTGAGTTAAGCCCATTATTTCGTCTAATGATGGGTTCGTTCGCTGTATTTGCTGCATATATCGCAGTGTTATTTTCATTCGCAGTGTCTCGAATGTCATCTTCGGTAAGTTTTGGGTATTAATAAATTCGCAAATTATTTTTATAATCTTTCTTATCATTTCAGGCATATGATTCTTTTCAAGAAGTAAGAAGATTAGAGGTGGTTCCAAAAGAATTAAGAAGAAAAATTAAAGTTAGTGAATGAAATTATAAATGTTTAAATATCTTTATTCTTTGGAATATACTTTACTAATGGTGCATTTATGTACGTTTTATTATTTGAAATATTATAAAATTCGTTTTTCAGATATTGACTTTTATGAAGAAATTCCGAGAAAATGAAATTGGATTTACTTGCGGTGATTATTTCAAACTGTCTAAGGAATCTCCTATACAAGTAAGTGATTTTCGTTTGTTAAATGCGCTAAGAATTTTTAAGGTTGATACAACTTTTATATATTTTCATTGATTTATTTTAATTTATTTTACAATATATTTATTAAAATTTCTTACTTCTGTCTTAGCCTATAAGAGGCTGTCTTTAGCCCATAAGAGGCGTAGTGAATAAAAACCACAGAAAACTGGTGATTGGTCGCGAGTTCGCGCCTCACCAATGACTTGGACGTATGGAGTTTTCCAGGTTATATTCAGGCATCTACACCTAAACAGGGGCCAGTTTCCCATACGAAGTCTTTCTTTTTGGCAGATAGCATATGCCAAATCCTTTCAAATCTAAATCCAATCAATCCTGTGGGCATAAGAAGATTTTCTTCATGTCCATCGTGAATTTGGCCAAGCCCACAATAAAGCGACCGAGTAGTGAGGGGTGTTACCGCATCTATTAATATTGGATTTTTTTACTGTAAACATGCAAATTTCAGAATATAAATTTCGAAATTTACTTTTTCAGAGACCCATTGATGTCGACTTATATAGGCTCGTGGGACCCCAATACAGAAGAATTTTTTCTTTGTAATTTAAAACCATTTGTGTAGTAGTGTACAATTCGGTATTCATAATCCGTAACTTTTATTTGCTGTCGGTTTTTGCAAATTTCTTGAAAGTCACGAAAGTGTCGTTAGTACAGATAGCTTTTCACAATATTTGGACAATTCAGCTTTTCTAAAGACGAGGAAAGGTCTTATAATGAAAATATGTTTAATATTGTGCAGTCGTATAAATGATTATAACACTGAATCTGATAATTCTGTATACAGTCGACCCCCCTATAATTACGGTCCCTATAATTACGATTCCTATAAAACTACGAAAAAATATACGTATTTTGGAAATGTTGAGTCGGATTAGTGTAGAATCGATTAATTTTATGGAAGAAAACCTTTCAATCAGCCGTAGTCCGTAAACTTGACACGTGTCGGGCTGTGATTGGAACGACTTGTAAGAAATCGGATTCCTAATAAATTGGAACGTATCTATATCTTATAGGGGGGTCGACTGTATATTTTCTTTCGAGCTTTTACAGCCATTTTGAGCCAATATATTTAAAAAGTTGGCATCAATATAGAGACAGGTCAGTTTCGAAAGTTTAGCACATTTTACCCTTAATATTTCTTCAATCTGTCATATGCTGTTTTCTTTCTCTTGTTACTATAGTTTAAAAAAAATACATAAACCTAATATATTGTTGAATATTTATTATATAGTTCATTCAATAAACAAATAAAGAAAGAANAATTATAATCATTTAAAAAAAATATTTAATTATATAATTTATAATTAAATCTTTATATAATAGTTAATTTATGTTCAGCCTTAATGCTTTAACTAGATATCGGTATTTTTTTTTGTTTGTTTAAATGTCTTTAATTACTTCAGTTTCATAAATAAATTATGTCTGACCTGAAGTTCGATCCCGCTTGAGATATGACATGTGACCTTTCTCTACTTCCCCAATCCTTCGACCTTTAACCGACAAATTTAGTAGCGTCGATCCCCCTAATATCCAAACCTTTCTGCAAAATTTATAAATTTTCGACAAAAGGCACAGGAGTTATTGAAGCTTTAAAGTGGGTGAACAAAATCGTCATCCGTACAACCGCACACACTAGTATCCATACATACAGAAAAAACTCTTGAATTTTTTTGCATTTCTCGACGTTTGAAGGTCCCAAGTCTCAAAAATGTAAAAATCTTGGCGTGGTCATCTTTTGACCGATCGCCATACTTTCCCTATATTATATATAACAGCCAGGAAAGTAAAAAATGAATTGGATTAAATAGATGAATTAAGGCCGATCAGCCAAGGAAGTGCCTTGCGAAAGAATTTTCTATGGAAAAAACGATCTCTATTTAGATGATAGACAAGTGAAGAAACACAGAAAACTCCGTGACCAGCCTACTGGAGACGTACGAATCCACGTCCAGTGTTTTTATCCACCCATTGGTTTTATTAACTCGGCTACTGACTGGCTATTCTTAGAGAAACAACGTAACATATGACTGAAAACTATTTATAGGGAAAATAAAAATTCCTAACCATTCAAAGTAACTACAGTATAACCTCGATTATCCGGACCTCTATTATCCGGATTTTCAATTATCCGGATTGTTCAAAATAAACAAAAATTTTACGAATTTGCTTATTTGCACTTGGCGAATTACGATACTGTTTATGTACTGTACGTGATGGAATGCATAACTTTTTTTGTTTCAACAACGTCTCACCCANAAATTAAAAATATAATTAAAAATTGCAATACGGCAACAATTGCTTGTCCTTTATTAAGTTTCCTCAGAAAGAAAAAGAAATTGAATAAAATATTTTTACTCTTCAATTTAATTCTAGTAAAATCGATTTAAAATACTAATTTTTTTTGATAAATTTTTCACAACTTAATGTATATCGTATTTCTCCATTAATTAAAAAACATGAAAAATAGGAGCATGAAAAGAAGAGAAACGTTGAATGAAAATGTTTAATTATGTGCAAAACTTAAAATATTTTATTAAAAACTGTTAAACTAACAGAATGAGGTTAAAAATTTTATAAGGTGTTGTTTCTGTTAACTGTTTAAATCTGAATAACTAGTGACGGATCTACTATAATACTATACAAATACAGCTTAGGTTTACGGCACCTAATTCGGGAGGAACCCTGATACAAAGACAATTTTTATATTATTATTTATTATAAAATGGGGAAAATCTTAATTTTGAGAGTAGAAATGAATATTTATAAACATTTGTAAATGCTAATAACGAGTAAAATCTACATTAAGTCTGTCCCCATTTGAAATATTACATACGACCCCTTCTATCTCCCCATCCCTTGACCTTACAAAACCAAACTGTAATTTCATCAATCTCTTAATACACAAACCTCCCAGTAAAATTTGAAAAAATTTCGACAAAAGACACAGGAGTTATAAAGTTTCAAATGTGGTAGACAAAATTTTATAAATTACAGAAAACGTTTCAACAATACTATCTCTAATCTAAATATATAAAAACGAATGTCTGTCTGTCTGTCCTTCATGCATTACCACACAATTTATCCGATTGCCATGAAACTTTGGGAAGTTGTTTAGTACATTCCCGCGAAGAAACCTTCGCGGGAGTGTACTAAACAACTGTTACTGTTACTGGATAAATGTACTATGCCAGCGTTGTTTAGTACAAAGAACAACTGTTCTTTGTACCAAACAACGCTGGCATAGTACATTTATCCTACGATAGGTGGCGCGCGTGTATAAGAGCATTTCAGCACGGTTAGGAATTGAAAGTTGAAATTTGGTACAGTTAGGGTACGTCACGAGAACGCACACTAAGAAGGGATTTATCGAAATTTCCCCCGCGGGGAAAGAGACAGGATTAAAGCTTCAACAATGGAAGTGTTAAGAATGGAAGTATTAACAATGCAAGTGTTAATAGAAAGCAACGTGCAAGATTTACAGGCGCAGATGTGGTTTTCTGCGTTTTTGCAGGAAATCGAAAATAATTTTAGATCCATCTAAAAATTTTCTAATTAGTCTGGAAACAGGGGAACCTAATTCTTGCATTCTGTGAAAACGGGTAAGATTGACTGTAATGTAATAATCTTAATCTTCGCTATAACGCCGGGCTTATCTGCTAGTTTTATTATAATTGTTTCCTTTCTCTTTCATTCTTTATTTTACCTTTCGTTATTTTTGTTTATTATACTGCACTTGACAATATATAAATAAAAAGGGGAAGATTGATATAATCGACAATTAGGACAAAAAAATTGAATTTTATCGTTTTTTGTATGAAGGAAACACCCCAAAAAATATATATAATGGCTTGGCTTTGTTGTAACCTATTACCAATGAAATTGTTCGTTCATTTCAGAAAAATAAACAGTTTTGTCAACTAATTTCTAACTTATGTTTTATATTGTTTATACCCATCGTTCATAACAATATAATAGTTTACTCAGAATTCGTATTGTATATTCAAATCACGACAAATTTCCTTTTATTACTGCAAATCATTCTCCAGTTCCTAAAAATTACGTATTAATTCGTGCGATCTTTACGGAAATAATTGCATAAATCTTGTAAGTTTTGGTATGCATATATTCATTCTTAAAATGTTTTGATTTATGCTGCAACTGAGAGTAAGTTACTTTGTGGTAAATATAGGACGTTGATTATCACACATTAACATCTATAAAATTTAAAGTATTGACAAAGATTATTTCTGATTACTTCTCTAAGCTTTCAATGAAATTCTTTCCTTTCCTTCACGGAGTTGCAAAATATTTTTTCGATCAGGTTTATAATTGATAAAATTAATTTATGGTGTGTTCACAGTGTATTTTATAGAAAATTCAATGTATTAATTCGTTGTAATAAATGACACCCAGATGCCCGACCAGGAATAGAATCTGGCCAGATCAAATGATCTCAGGAATTTCTGGGCATTGGTTCATCCGGATATGTCGGGCCTTCTCTCTCACCACGCGGCCAATTTAGCAAGCCCATTGTGGGCTTGGGCGAACCCATAATAGGCTTGCTATAAAGGATCATGCGGAAAAGAATTAAAAGAAAATGTTGCAATTATAATAACGATAATCACAACATTTGCAATGTGTAGATTTAATTATTATTTTTAATTTATAAAAAATGTCTTATACGAAAAAGTGTTCTACAAATATCCAACGTTTACAGGACGTTTTGCCAATTTAAGAAGTCACTAAATCGACTTTAATTTTAAAATATCTTATAATTTAAAAAACAAACTATTTATCTTTCAAATAAAAATTAATATTCACTAATTTATAAAAGAACCAATTTGCCGGGCTGCAATTTTTTAATCATATTTTTAATTTATTTAATTTAAAATATACGCTCTCCGCCTCAAATTAGTAGTATCTTGCCGCTGAACATCATACTTTTCCTTTAACAATATTCCGTGCCGGTCATCTATCTTACATCGTTCAGAGGAAGTTTAGAATTAAAATAACGTGACTTCCGGTCTGTATCGGAAGTTCTTATATCCTTCTTGCCAATATGATTTTCATTTCTGGTTTCGCCTTTCATCTACCTAACTCCTTTCTCGAGGTTAAAGGAAGACAGCCGGTCAGACAGTCGACAATAGTAATTTATAGGTCCACAATTATACAAATTGCAGCCCAATATCAATATTCCACAAATTTCGTTTAAAACGAGAAAAATTATATAAACGATATAGTTTTATACACTTATAGCAGAAAATAAATTCAATTCACTTAATCAAAACTATTGTATTCGTTTACAAGTTATAGAACACTAAAAGTATGTCACTTATCTATTTTAATCTAGGCAAAGTACTTAACTAAAAATACTTTATACGAAGAATGTCAACATCAAATACAATCAAGAGAAGAATGGAACATAATTTATTAAAAGAATTTATTTCCAAGAGTAAAATCAAATCAATAAATGTTTCCGTTTAACTGTGTAAATGTAATGTAGAAATTTCATTTAATTTATTGCACAGAGTCAAATAATCTTGTTATTTTCCAATAAAATAAACAATCCAGCTTTAAATATAATACAATAGTTTTAATGCTTACGAAACCTTAAATTTTAATGGTAATTGCTTGAAAATGATTTAAAATAAATAGCCTATTAATTTTGAGATGATAATAATACTTATCAAATCGAATAATAAAAGAGCTGTGAAGTACAGTCTCTGTGTAACAATATCGGCATTTAAATACATATCTTTTCTACATTTAAATTCCATTTCATATTAAAATCCTAAACTAAATTAATACAGATAACTTAGTCCCCTTCCATTTTCGAATTTTTCCATCTTGTGGGCAGTAGACAGCATTCTTAATCAAGAACATTGTCCAAACCCACAACGGGGCGATCGTGTGGTGAAGAGTGGATACCGAAATGGATCCATACTCAGTGGCGTACCGTAGTGGGGGCGGCAGGGACGGCAGTTGTTAGAGGGCGAAAAAATTACCTTTCAGGGGGCGGCAAAATTTCACAATAAATAATAATAATATCTTGTAAAAATTTGAAACATCCTAATCTATACTTGCATCGCGCCTACGATAGTGCTATCGTCCGGACAGTCCGGGAGTCGGCTCGCCGTCGGGGTGAACTAGTAATTTTAAATCCGAGGAAATCCTGCGAAACCTGTTGACGTTTTTTTTATTTTTTATATTTTTTTAGCTTGTACGATTCATTCGCGTTCATATGCACCACTAATATCCAATAGAGTTACTTTAAACAGGTCGCTGCACTAGTACGGAATTTCATTGCTTGTTCTGTAACAAAACTGAATTTTGGTCTTTTAAATTGAAATATCTAAATAAGGGGAGAACGAAATTTTCTTCCGCCTCGGGCGGCTGACAACCACGGTACGCCACTGTCCAAACTACTAATAAAAATTCGTTGGGTTTTCGATTACCGAATTGTGAATGGTAATAACGAGTAAAATCGTCATTAAATCCGATCCCACTTGAAATACCACACATGATCCTTTCTATCTCCCCACCCCCTAGACTTTTAACTACCAACATTTAATAAAATCAATCTCCCTAATATTCAAAATTTCCTGCAAAATTTCAAAAAATTTCGACACAAGCACAGGAGTTATTAAGCTTCAAATTGGGTGAACGAAATCGTACACACAAATATCCATAAATACAGATTTATCCCTATTTTTTTTTCATTTTTTGACGTTTTAAGATCCCGAGTCAAAATATGTATAAATCCAGGATTCATTTTTTTACTGATCGCTATATTTTCCTGTTACATATAACAACCGGGAAAATAAATTTTGTTTTTATTTTAACAGATAATTTTTACTTTTTAATATATTTTTATGTATTTCTATTAAAATCAAATCAGTGATTTCCTATCTGTCACATAATTAACTTTAACTTTCTCTTATATAATTTTCTTTTAATTTGTATAATTTATTAACTTTATTTACATAACATAAAAATTGAATAAATTCTTTAAGAATGCCGGTCGAATTAATTGAAACATAAATATCATATTGTACAATATTTGATTTATAAAGTAATTTCATTCAAGAATAAAAGGAATCAATCGCGAATTTATATTGTAATGTAATTCAATATAATAGATATAATCCAATGTTTACCTCGAACAATATAAAATCGATAGCAGTTAACCATTGCTTTCGTTTGCTCAGATAGATACAAAGGAATGACACGACACACTTGACATCAAACAAAAGGCCGCTTTCTTCAGTAATAATGCAGTAACAATACGAATTTTCCTTTTAAAAATATTTAAAATGGTTAATACATGTATATATTGTTTACTTCAACCCATAATATCAATATCTGCAGTTTTTGGCGATGTATTTTACGAGAGATGCGAACATTATCCATTGAGCCATGTGCAAAGTAAGGTTTTACCTTTTTATGCAAAATATATAGAAGCTGTGTTTGCTACTCAATTTATATTAGCATTCGTTCAAGAATTTGCCACAGATGATAATGTAATCGCTTGTAGTCCAATACAAAAGATAAGCGGCCAAGCTAACGATGCATTTCTAAGAATTGTCTTCTGTTTACCTAACGTAGGCTGCATTATTCTCATGCACATAGGCAGAATGAAAAAAATACGTCCTGAGATGAAATTATCAGGATATGAAGGAGAAGAAAAAAAATTAATTGAATATCAGTCGTTGTTGAATCCTTTCTTTGGTATTTCTTTTTTATGGTTTTGTTTTTTTGAAGTATATGTTAATTCATTCCTAATCTCTGTTAAGGTAGAAAGAGATTCGAGCTATGCCAGGGCACTCATATGTTCTGTTTCCCTACATATCAGTCTTACATATCAAGTAGGTTTGTACATGTGGATCATATCAATGGCAATCCTTGTTGGCTTAACAATTATCAATAGATTTTCTGCTTTGTCAGCAGAACTGCAACAGATGAAAGTCAATTGTACATGGCAAAACATAAACGAATTAATCGCTAAACATGCAGAGCTATGCGATTACATAAATCAGATTAATGATAATTGGAGCAATCTTTTTTTATGTATGTATGGCATTATGATTTACATGATTGCGTTTATAATCTACAATGCTATATTCTCTGAGTTAATACCATTATTTCGTCTAATGATGGGTTCGTTTGCTGTATTTACTGCATATATCGCAGTGTTATTTTCATTCGCACTGTCTCGAATGTCATCTTCGGTAAGTATTGGGTATTAATAAATTCGCAAATTATTTTTATAATCTTTCTTATCATTTCAGGCATATGATTCTTTTCAAGAAGTAAGAAGATTAGAGGTGGTTCCAAAAGAATTACAAAGAAAAATTAAAGTTAGTGAATGAAATTATAAATTTTTTAAAAATATTTTTATTTTTTGGAATATATTTTACTAATGGTGCATTTATATACGTTTTATTGTTTTAAAATGTTATAAAATTCGTTTTTGCAGATACTAAATTTTATGAAGAAATTCCGAGAAAATGAAATTGGATTTTCTTGCGGTGATTATTTCAAACTGTCTAAGGAATCTCCTATACAAGTAAGTGATTTTTCTTTATTAAATGCGCTAAGATTTTTTGCGTTTCATACAACTTACTTTTATATATTTCCATTGATTTATTTTAATTTATTTTACAATATATTTATTAAAATTTATTACTTCTGTCTTAGTGTATAAGATGCTGTCTTTAACCCATAAGAGGCGTAGTGGATAAAAACCACAGAAAACTGGTGATTGGTCGCGAGTTCGCGCCTCACCAATGACTTGGACGCATGGAGTTTTCCAGGTTTTATTCAGGCATCTACACCTAAACAGGGGCCAGTTTCCCATACAAAATCCTTCTTTTTGGCAGATAGCATATGCCAAATCCTTTCAAATCTAAATCCAATCAATCCTTTCCATCCTATGGGCATAAGAGGACTTTTTTTCATGTCTATCGTGAATTTAGCCAAGCCCACAATAAAGCGACCGAGTAGTTAGGATGTTATTGCATTTATCAATATTTTATACTGAAAATGCAAATTTCAAAACAAAATTCGAAATTTACTTTTTCAGAGAATCATTGGTGTCAACTTCTATAGGCTCGTGGGACCACAATACAGAAGAATTTTTTCTTTGTACAGTCGACCCCTCATATAACACTGTTGATTATTCCGTTTTATATGAATTCCAACTTGTAGGAGTCAATTAGATTTTACAAATACGTGAGCCGTTCACAGCCCGGCACACGTATTTGTAAAATCTAAGTGACTCGTACAACATGGAATTCATATAAAACGGAATAATCAACAGTGTTATAGGGGGT